>NC_134359.1:286097088-286334588 GCF_048569485.1 Anomaloglossus baeobatrachus | reverse complement strand
TGCCACCATTAACCCTTCCACTTTCCAAAGCCTCGGCCGTGCCACTATTAACCCTTCCACTCTCCCAAGCCTCGACCGTGCCACCATTAACCCTTCCACTTTCCAAAGCTTTGGCCGTGCCACTATTAACCCTTCACTCTCCCGAGCCTCGGCCGTGCCACTATTAACCCTTCCACTCTCCCGAGCCTTGACCAGGCCACTATTAACCCTTCCACTCTCCCAAGCCTCGGCCGTGCCACTATTATCCCTTCCACTCTCCCAAGCCTCGGCCGTGCCACTATTAACCCTTTCACTCTCCTGATCCTTTACCGTGCCACTATTAACCCTTCCACTCTCCCGAGCCTTGACTGTGCCACTATTAACCCTTCCACTCTCCTGAGCTACGGCCATGCCACTATTAACCCTTCCTCTCTCCCGAACCTCAACTGTGCCACTATTAACCCTTCCACTCTCCCGAGCCTCGACTGTGCCACTATTAACCCTTCCACTCTCCCGAGCCTCGACTGTGCCACTATTAACCCTTCCACTCTCCCGAGCCTCGACCGTGCCACCATTAACCCTTCCTCTCTCCCAAGCCTTGACCATGCCACTATTAACCCTTCCTCTTTCCCGAGCCTTGACCATGCCACCATTAACCCTTCCACTGTCCCAAGTCTCGACCATGCCACTATTAACCCTTCCACTCTCCCGAGCCTTCACCGTGCCACTATTAACCCTTCCACTTTCCCGAGCCTTGACCGTGCCACTATTAACCCTTCCACTCTCCCGAGCCTTGCCAGTGCAACTATTAACCCTTCCACTCTCTCGAGCCTCGCTCGTGCTACCATTAACCCTTCCACTGTCCCGAGTCTCGACCATGCCACTATTAACCCTTCCTCTTTCCTGAGCATCGACCATGCCACTATTAACCCTTCCTCTCTCCCGAGCCTCGACCATGCCACTATTAACCCTTCCACCCTCCCAAGCCTTGACCGTACCACTATTAACCCTTCCACTCTCCCGAGCCTCGACCGTGCCACTATTAACCCTTCCACTCTCCCGAGCCTCGACCGTGCCAGCATTAACCCTTCCACTCTCCCGAGCCTCGCCCATGCTACCATTAACCCTTCCACTCTCCCGAGCCTCGCACGTGCCAGCATTAACCCTTCCACTCTCCCGAGCCATGGCCGCGCCAGCATTAACCCTTCCACTCTCCCGGTTGCTGCCACTTTTTGCGCGTATTCACCCTTCGTGAAAGGCAGAAAAACCATCTTTCTCGAGGCATCCCTGCGGTGACAGCAGCACAGAGTATTTCCAGCAGCTGACCCAAAACATGCAAAAAAAATTGCTCCCTTGTAACGTTTTACGCCAGCTGAATGCACGGAGTGTGCTCATGAACCAGGGGCTCAGGATGAGCAAAGGTATGCTTCTTATCCAGATGTCAGAGGGGCTGTATATGGGGGGGAAGGGATGATATAAGTCGTCTGTAGTCTTACTGAACACTGCTCTGCCTGTGCTCATGAATCAGGAGGCTCAGGATGAGCAGAAGTCTAATATATTTTGATAGTGAAAAGTGTTTCAAACCTTCCTGAATGCCGTAAGACGAGGCTGTGATGATATCCGTGTCTTGGAGCAATGGTGGAAGATGTTCTGCCTTTAAGCACATAGGTATTTGGGTAGAATAGAGTTTGTGCTCATGAACCAGGAGGCTCAGGATGAGCACGTTTCTATTTCTCATTCTGACAGCAGAGAATGGGTTAAAAGAGGTCACCATAAGTAGAGCAGCCCAGGAGGTAGTGTCACCCACCATGTCATTGCCAGCCTTGGTTGGAGATCTGCACTCATGAACCAGGATGCTCAGGATGAACATTGGAATAAATCTCTCCTGGATCAGTACTGTACGTCTTACAATGAAGTTGCCTGAGGATATCGGTCGCCTGCAGCCTCAGCCTGTTAAGATCTATGCTCGTGAACCAGGAAGCTCAGGATGAACAGGGATATACGTTCTGCCCATTTCGATGACCTCTGTTTTATTTTCTTGTATTGTTCCCTCAGTGTCACCAAGGAGAGGACGGAGGTGATTCTCCAGGGGACGTCCAGTCCGGACCCCAACGACCCCGCAGCCGTATGGGAGGAGTACGAGTTTAACTGCAAACCCGGAAATGTAACCCGCCGCCCGTGCGTCATCTCCCCCTATCACTACCGGCTGGACTGGCTGATGTGGTTCGCGGCTTTCCAGGTAAGAATAAGCAGCAGCAAAATCAGTGCGACTGTGACACCGGCCAAATAGTGATAGCTGAGGCCTGGGAGCGAGGATTCCACGGCCGCAGCGTCTTGTGGGATGTTCCCGGTATACGGCAGGTCTTGTGGGGTGTTCCCGGTATACGGCAAGTCTTGTGGGGTGTTCCCGGTATACACATGTCTTGTGGGGTGTTTCCGGTATAAGGCAGGTCTTGTGGGGTGTTCCCTGTATACGGCAGGTCTTGTGGGGTGCTCCCGGTATACGGCAGGTCTTGTGGGGTGTTCCCGGTATACGGCAGGTCTTGTGGGGTGTCCCCGGTATACGGCAGGTCTTGTTGGGTGTTTCCGGTATACGGCAGGTCTTGTGGGGTGTTCCCAGTATACGGCAGGTCTTGTGGGGTGTCCCTGGTATACGACAGGTCTTGTGGGGTGTTTCCGGTATACGGCAGGTCTTGTGGGGTGTTTCCGGTATACGGCAGGTCTTGTGGGGCGTTCCCGGTATACGGCAGGTCTTGTGGGGCGTTCCCGGCATACGGCAGGTCTTGTGGGGCGTTCCCGGTATACGGCAGGTCTTGTGGGGCGTTCCCGGTATACGGCAGGTCTTGTGGGGTGTCCCCGGTATACGGCAGGTCTTGTGGGGTGTTTCCGGTATACGGCAGGTCTTGTGGGGTGTTCCTGGTATACGGCAGGTCTTGTGGGGTCTTCCCGGTATACGGCAGGTCTTGTGGGGTGTCCCCGGTATACGGCAGGTCTTGTGGGGTGTCCCCAGTATACGGCAGGTCTTGTGGGGTGTTCCCAGTATACACCAGGTCTTGTGGGGTGTCCCCAGTATACGGCAGGTCTTGTGGGGTGTGCTGAAACAGAGCCCCCTCCTGCCACACAGAGAACATCTGCATACAAATCCACAATACGTATTTAAAGGGGATCTCCAGAGTTAGAAAAACATGGCAGCATAAAATGCACCATTACTTATTATTGTAAGAAAACGTCTTTAATTTTAAAGGGGCGGTCCACTTTTGACAAATTAACCTGATTACTAGGAGCAGGAGATCGATTTTGATGGAACTTGGCAGAAGGTGTGACGTTTTCCTACAGCACACCTGCAGGCGACAGGGGGTATTACATGTTGAATATTTATATTAATGGGCTACCTGTGTAGTTTATAGGCATGTCGGGTTATCAAATATTTGGAGGGGGGAGTTGGTGGTGGATCTGTATTGGCAGCCATATTGTTTGTCACCCAGCTTTCCCAAGGACAGATAATTAAAGGGGACATGTTCTTTATTCTATTTTTACTCCAGTCCAGGAATATTTGGAGAAAGGGTTAAGTAAATCCTTCTTAAAAGGCCGAGCTCCTCACCTCCTGTTTATTATGCAGGGCCAGGTCCAGTATTAACAGAGTTTACAGTGGAAAAGGCAGCGGGCAGCTGGCACCCCGGGGAGGCAGACATGGCGGGGGAGGGGAAGAGGGGCATACGATTAATGGCCGCCTGGATGGATGGGTGGAAGAATAAATTTTTAGCCAAAGCTACTTGTTTATGCAGCGGCCCATGTGTCACCGTGCCAGTCACCATCACTGCAACGGTGCCAACACGGGGACAGGAGGACCCAAAATGAGGAGGGGGGTGAATGGGGGGGCCCCAGAGGTGTAATGGAAATTTTAACACTAAGTGTAATAGAAAGTTGCAGAACTTTTTGGACATCCCCTTTAAGAAAGTGAGGCCTGTATGGACATAGACTTCATGGAGGTAAAGCGCCCCCCAACTACCAGCGCCTGCAGCGAGAGCCCCCAGAGGTGGAGTGCCACCGCCGCCTGCTGCTGCAGATCCCGGCCTGACGGTCACGCACGGGGCTGGGATTGCCGCTGCCAGTCAGGAACGTGCGCTGTGAACAATGCAGCAGTGTTCCCCGTCTCGCCTTCTGCCAGCCGAATTCACACCTCACACCCCGACACAAGCCAGCCGCATCTGACAGCGCCCGCACCCATCATCGGGGGCCCACACAGATTATAGCAACCGCCGGACCCCCAAAAGTAAACCTCATAGCGCCTACATAGGAGAAAACGTTCTTTCAAGATCTCTGCTTGCTGCAATTGAATTGCATAATTCATCATTTACATTGGGAGAGTCAGAAATCTGACCTATTGCTGAGGGTCTGTTACAGTGTGTCAGTGCACACTGAGGCTATGACACTGGGTTTCAGCGGGTCCTGTGGGGGGGGAACTAGTATCAGATTTGGGGTTAGGGCCGCCTCTGAGTGTTTACCGGCCCTTTTTACTATCAATTTTTCCTCTTCGCCTTCCAAGAGCCATAACTTTTTTTTCTTTTCTGTCCATAGACTTGTGTCAGGATTCGTTTTCTGCGTCACGAGATGTACATTTTATCGGCACCATTTTGGGGTCTGTGCGACTTTCTGATTCCTTTTTATCCTATTTTGTTTGTTTGTTTCTTGTAGTTTTTTTCAATTTTTTTTTTTTTATTGTTTTGATTGTTTGTTTGTTTTTTTTGTCTTTTTTTCTGTTTTTTTCTTGTTTTGTTTGTTGTACCTTTTTTTGTTTTGATTGTTTTTTTGGTTTGTTTTTGTTATTTTTTTTGTTTTGCCTTTGTATTGTTCTTTTTTTGTTTTATTATTTTTTTTAGGTATTTTGTGTGACTATAAACACCCTCAACATACCTAAAAAAAATATAATAAAACAAAAAAAGAACAATGTGCCTAGGATAGGTATGCACAGTGACTATAAAGCAGTAATTCTGACATTTCCATCCTATATATATATATATATATATATCGCCTCTTGCCATACGAGGCAAATATTCTGGTATTTTATTAGTTTGTACGATTCTAAATCTCTTTTTTTTTATTTTTTTTAGATTTTAATCAATGTTTTTTATGAGCCATTTAGATTTAATAAAAACAGATAACATGAAAAGTCAGGTTTAACAAAGATACTGAAAAAAACCCAATGTATTGCATTATGAATAATTGATCATATACGACCATCATCCAAAAGAAAAGTAAATCTCCTATAAGGAAAAGGTCTGCAGAGATTAAGCTTTTAGATTTTAATATTTTTTAATAGTTTTTTATCAATATAATTATTTTTGTGAATTATTATTATTTTAAATATGTTTATAGATTTTTTATTTATATAATTAATTTTGAAAATTATATTTTTAATATATTTTTAAAATTATTGTAAGTCTTATTTTTTATTAACACTTTTTATATATTTTTATTAGCATAATTATTTTTGAAAATTATTTTATTTTTGATATTTTTATTTTATTATTTTTTTATTATTACTACTATTATTTTATATATTTTTATAGATTTTGTTTATTACTATTAATTTTGAGAATTATATTATTTTTAATATATATTTTAATTATCATTGTTATTAACAATAATAATAACTATAACAATATATATAACTATATATATATATAAATAACTATAACAATATATATATATAGTTATATATAACTATAACTATATATTTATATATATATAACTATAACATTAACAATTATTGTTAATAACAATAATAATAATTAAAAAAATAATAATTAAATATGTTAAAAATAATATAGTTCTCAAAATTAATAAAATAATTTCAACAATAACTGTTAAATTATAATTTAACAGTTATTTTTGAAATTTATATTTTTATATTTTTAATATATTTATTTTTTATTAATATTTATTTTTTTATATTTTATTATTACTATTATTTTACATATTTGTATAGATTGTATATTAAGTTTGTAAATTGTTTTATTGTTTGTAATATTTGTAATACATTTATTTCTTATTAATATAAATCATTTGTTTATTTTTTTTATTATTATTTTTTATATTTTTTGACGCCTCCTTGGGGGGATTTGAACCTGTGATCCCGTGTAGTATTGCAGTGTACTGTAACATCACTGATCTCCTATGTTTTCCCATGCACTGAAAAGCAAGCAGAGATCTTGAAAATAGTCAAAAATTGAATCACAGAAATAAAAAAAATGTTTTTCTTTTTTTTTTGTTTTTTTTAAATAAAAATGGTTCACCCGTTTTACATTTTTCAATTAGACCACATTTTGTTAACACCTACAATTACACCCCAAAGCAGTTGTACCCCATAAAGTGTTTTTTTTTCTGACCTTTTAATGCCTAAATATATTGGGGGGACTCTTATTTTCGCCAATCGGCTGATTAAAGGAACCCCAGTAACTCACTGAGAAGTGGAACAGCGCCATGCGTTCTGTAGTGGCCATGAATGGTACTGCAAGTTCTCTCCCATTCACTTGTATGGAGCTCTTAAAGGGGGACTCTGCACAAGATTGCAATTTTTGTAAATTAGGGCAATTTGGCAAAACCAGTTTATTTACCACCTTTAACCCCAGTCCTCCGACACGTATAGATTGGGAAGGGGTTAACTCTTTGAGTCCCAGGACATTTAGTCACTGACCACAATGGCTGTTCTTCCCGCAGAACCGAAATGTCATTATGCTGCCCTGCGGTATACAGGCTATCCCCTGCCAGCCGGTATCCATGGATAAGAAGTTGGCAGCGCTGCCCAAACTACTAGTGTGGAAAGCAAGAAGCCGGCGTCACATCGTAAACTAGCGGAGGAGCAAACGTCGGCACCGCGGGCATCGCCCTGACACATATCCCGCCCCGAGATCCAGTCCATAGCTGTGTCTCCATGAATCAGCAAGGGAACCCACTCCTGCCATAAACACGTCTCCTGGTCCGCAGAACTGGCTCTCACTTCCCTGCGCCCACTGGGAGCCCGCGCAGCATGGCAGCACTGAGTCATGCAGAGGGAGGGAGAGGATCCTGCCAGTCCTGCTACTACGGGCACACAAGGGCCTGAGCACGTCTCATCCTCTGGGCAAGAAAAAACGCACTGCGGAGAAAATGGGAGGAAATTACCGTTTATATGGAAGCCGAAACACCAGCAGGCGACATGTTATATACACCAGGTGCTATATACACGTGTAATGACCAGCACTTACCACCAGGTGGCGCTTTAATAGCTCAAAATAGCAGGACTCTTCTAATAATGTCTCTGTTACCTACTATGTCAGACTATTCCCAGTCTGCCGCATATTACATGCTTTATATAGAGGGAGCTATCGCCAATATGGAGAATCGGAGATGCAGACTACAACATTTGTATACACCGGTGTTCACCTATACTCCACAGTGGAAGCTGTCATTTCGGTCTGCGCCTCGTTTCGGCCTGTGCCTCATTTTCAACCCAGGTCTCGTTTTCGGCCCAGGACTCGTTTTTGTCCTGTGCCTCGTTTTCATCCTGTGCCTCGTTTTCTGCCTGTGCGCCATTTTCAGCAGGTGCCTCATTTTTGGCCTGTATCTCAGCCTCGTTTTCGGCTTCTGCCTCAGTTTCTCCCCGTGCCTCATTTTTGGCCTGTGCCTCATTTTTCAGCCCGGGCCTCGTTTTCAGCCCGTGCCTCGTTTTCAGCCCGTGTCTCGTTTTCAGCCCGTGCCTTGTTTTTAGCCCGTGCCTCGTTTTCAGCCCGTGCCTCGTTTTCAGCCTGTGCCTCGTTTTCAGCCCGTGCCTCGTTTTTAGCCCGTGCCTCGTTTTTAGCTCGTGCCTCTTTTTCAGCCCGTGCCTTTTTTTCAGCCCGTGCCTCTTTTTCAGCCCGTGCCTCTTTTTCAGCCCGTGCCTCTTTTTCATCCCGTGCCTCTTTTTCAGCCTGGGCCTCGTTTTCAACCCGGGTCTCTTTTTCAGCCTGGGCCTCGTTTTCAACCCGGGTCTCATTTTCAGCCTAGGTCTCATTTTCATTTTCATTTTCATTTTCCGTGCCTCATTTTTTACCCGTGCTTCTTTTTCAGTCCGGGCCTCATTTTCGGTCTGTGCCCCGTTTTCGGCCTGCGCCTGTTTTCGGTAGGTGCTTCGTTTTTGGCCTGCACCTCGGCCTCATTTTCGGCCCAGGCTTCATTTTCGGCCTGGGCCTTGTTTTTCAGCCTGGGCCTCGTTTTCAGCCTGGGCCTCATTTTTAGCCCGTGCCTCATTTTCAGTCCGTGCCTTGTTTTCCTTGTTTTCGGCCCGTGCCTCGTTTTTGGCCCATGCCTCGTTTACAGCTTGTGCCTCGTTTCTGGTCTGCACCTTGTTTTCGGCCTGCACCTCGTTTTTGGCCTTGGCCTCATTTTCGGCCTGCAGCTCGGCCTCGTTTTCCTGCTGTGCCTCAGTTTCCATCCGTGCCTCATTATTGGCCCGGGCCTCGTTTTCAACCAGTGCCTCATTTTCAGCCCGTGGCTCGTTTTCAGTCCGTGGCTCGTTTTCAACCTGTGCCTCGTTTTCAGCCCGTGCTTCGTTTTCAGCCCGTGCTTTGTTTTCAGCCTGTACCTCGTTTTCAGCTCATGCCTCGTTTTCAGCCCGTGGCTCGTTTTCAGCCCGTGGCTCGTTTTCAGCCCGTGGCTCGTTTTCAGCCCGGGCCTCGTTTTCAGCTTGGGCCTCGTTTTCAGCATGTTCCTCGTTTTCAGCCCGTGCCTCGTTTTCAGCCCGGGCCTTGTTTTCAGCCCGTGCCTCGTTTTCAGCCTGTGCCTCGTTTTCAGCCTGTGCCTCATTTTCACCATGTGCTCTGTTTTCAACCCGTGCTTTGTTTTCACCCCGTGCCTCATTTTCACCCCGTGCCTCGTTTTCACCCCGTGCCTCGTTTTCACCCCATGCCTCGTTTTCACCCCGTTCCTCGTTTTCACCCTGTGCCTCGTTTTTAGCCAATGCCTTGTTTTCAGGCCTTGCCTCGTTTTCAGCCCGTGCCTCGTTTTCACCCTGTGCCTTGTTTTCAGCCCGTGCCTCGTTTTCACCTGTGCCTCGTTTTCAGCCTGTGCCTCGTTTTCAGCCCGTGCTTTGTTTTCACCCAGTGCCTCGTTTTTACCCAGTGCCTCGTTTTCACCCCGTGCCTCGTTTTCACCCCGTGCCTCGTTTTCACCCAGTGCCTCGTTTTCACCCCGTGCCTCGTTTTGACCCCGTGCCTCGTTTTGACCCCGTGCCTCGTTTTCAGCCCATGCCTCGTTTTCAGCCCATGCCTCGTTTTCAGCCCGTGCCTCGTTTTCGGCCTGTGCCTTGTTTTCAGCCCGTGCCTCGTTTTCAGCTTGGGTCTCGTTTTCAGCTTGGGCCTCGTTTTCAGCTTGGGCCTTGTTTTCTGCCTGTGCCTCGTTTCCAGCCTGGGTCTCGTTTCCAGCCCGGGCCTCTTTTTCAGCTTGGGTCTCGTTTTCAGCTTGGGCCTCATTTTCAGTCTGGGCCTCGTTATTAGTCTGGGCCTCGTTTTCAGCCCGGGTCTCGTTTTCAGCCCGGGCCTCGTTTTCACCCTGTGCCTCGTTTTCAGCCCGTGCCTCGTTTTCAGCCCGTGCCTCGTTTTCACCCCGTGCCTCATTTTCACCCCGTGCCTCGTTTTCACCCCGTGCCTCGTTTTCACCCCATGCCTCGTTTTCACCCCATGCCTCGTTTTCACCCCGTTCCTCGTTTTCACCCTGTGCCTCGTTTTTAGCCAATGCCTTGTTTTCAGGCCTTGCCTCGTTTTCAGCCCGTGCCTCGTTTTCACCCTGTGCCTTGTTTTCAGCCCGTGCCTCGTTTTCACCTGTGCCTCGTTTTCAGCCTGTGCCTCGTTTTCAGCCCGTGCTTTGTTTTCACCCAGTGCCTCGTTTTTACCCAGTGCCTCGTTTTCACCCCGTGCCTCGTTTTCACCCCGTGCCTCGTTTTCACCCAGTGCCTCGTTTTCACCCCGTGCCTCGTTTTGACCCCGTGCCTCGTTTTGACCCCGTGCCTCGTTTTCAGCCCATGCCTCGTTTTCAGCCCATGCCTCGTTTTCAGCCCGTGCCTCGTTTTCAGCCCGTGCCTCGTTTTCGGCCTGTGCCTTGTTTTCAGCCCGTGCCTCGTTTTCAGCTTGGGTCTCGTTTTCAGCTTGGGCCTCGTTTTCAGCTTGGGCCTTGTTTTCTGCCTGTGCCTCGTTTCCAGCCTGGGTCTCGTTTCCAGCCCGGGCCTCTTTTTCAGCTTGGGTCTCGTTTTCAGCTTGGGCCTCATTTTCAGTCTGGGCCTCGTTATTAGTCTGGGCCTCGTTTTCAGCCCGGGCCTCGTTTTCAGCCCGGGCCTCGTTTTCACCCTGTGCCTCGTTTTCAGCCCGTGCCTCGTTTTCAGCCCGTGCCTCGTTTTCACCCCGTGCCTCGTTTTCACCCCGTGCCTCGTTTTAACCCTGTGCCTCGTTTTCACCCTGTGCCTCATTTTCAACCTGTGCCTCGTTTTCAGCCCGTGCTTCGTTTTCAGCCCGTGCTTTGTTTTCAGCCTGTACCTCGTTTTCAGCTCATGCCTCGTTTTCAGCCCGTGGCTCGTTTTCAGCCCGTGGCTCGTTTTCAGCCCGGGCCTCGTTTTCAGCTTGGGCCTCGTTTTCAGCATGTTCCTCGTTTTCAGCTTGGGCCTCGTTTTCAGCCCGTGCCTCGTTTTCAGCCCGGGCCTTGTTTTCAGCCCGTGCCTCGTTTTCAGCCTGTGCCTCGTTTTCAGCCTGTGCCTCATTTTCACCATGTGCTCTGTTTTCAACCCGTGCTTTGTTTTCACCCCGTGCCTCGTTTTCACCCCGTGCCTCGTTTTCACCCCATGCCTCGTTTTCACCCTGTGCCTCGTTTTCAGCCCATACCTTGTTTTCAGGCCTTGCCTCATTTTCAGCCCGTGCCTCATTTTTAGCCCGTGCCTCGTTTTCAGCCCGTGCCTCGTTTTCAGCCCGTGCCTCGTTTTCACCCCGTGCCTCGTTTTCAGCCCGTGCCTCGTTTTCAGCCCGTGCCTCGTTTGCAGCCCGTGCCTCGTTTGCAGCCCGTGCCTCGTTTTCACCTGTGCCTCGTTTTTAGCCTGTGCCTCGTTTTCAGCCCGTGCTTTGTTTTCACCCAGTGCCTCGTTTTCACCCAGTGCCTCGTTTTCACCCCGTGCCTCGTTTTCACCCCGTGCCTCGTTTTCACCCAGTGCCTCGTTTTCACCCCGTGCCTCGTTTTGACCCCGTGCCTCGCTTTCAGCCCGTGCCTCGTTTTCAGCCCGTGCCTCGTTTTCAGCCCGTGCCTCGTTTTCGGCCTGTGCCTTGTTTTCAGCCCGTGCCTCGTTTTTAGCTTGGGTCTCGTTTTCAGCTTGGGCCTCGTTTTCAGCTTGGGCCTTGTTTTCTGCCTGTGCCTCGTTTCCAGCCTGGGCCTCGTTTCCAGCCCGGGCCTCTTTTTCAGCTTGGGTCTCGTTTTCAGCTTGGGCCTCATTTTCAGTCTGGGCCTCGTTATTAGTCTGGGCCTCGTTTTCAGCCCGGGCCTCGTTTTCACCCTGTGCCTCGTTTTCAGCCTGTGCCTCGTTTTCATCCCGTGCCTCGTTTTCACCCCGTGCCTCGTTTTCACCCCGTGCCTCATTTTCACCCTGTGCCTCGTTTTCACCTGTGCCTTGAATTGTAGAATGGCACCAGCAGAATTCTGCACATCCTACAGCCATTGTACATGTGAACTATCGCAGGACTCTCCTTCCGGTCATGGACACTGTCTTCTACTAAAAAATAAAACTCATCCTGTGCTGCAAATTAATAGAGTAATGTGATCAGTAGATGCCAAAAAATTATTAATTTGGACATAAATATGGTGCCTAAAGCCTGTTTGTTTTCCAAGGTGCTTCTGCAGTTTATGGAATGATACATTCAGTGTGTCAGGTACTCTCTGCAGCCTTTCCACCATAAAAGCAGATTGAGGTGGTAACCCTGCTAGTCGTCAGTGCTTACTTTGCTTTTTACAGCATAAATATGGTGCACGCAGCCACCAACGAGGCTTTTCCGGGTATTTTAATCCTTAGAATTAGGCAGGTTGATACAGTGTGTCAGGTACTCTCTGCAGCCTTTCCATCACAGATTGAGGTGGTAACCCTGCTAGTCATGAGTGCTTACTTTGCTTTTTACAGGATAAATATGGTGCACGCAGCCACCAACCAGGCTTTTCCGGGTGTTTCATAGTCTTTAGATTGAAGCAGATTGATACCATGTGTCAGGTACTCTCTGCAGCCTTTCCACCAGAGAATGACACACAAAAACAGATTTGGGTGGTAGCTCTGGTAGTCATCAGTGCATACTTTGCTTGGATATGGTGCACACAACCACCAACCAGGCTTTTCTGGGTGCTTTATAGTATTGTAGAATGAGGCAGGTGTCCACGGGTGTGTCACACTTGACAGACAGTCCTGTAGTTTCCAGTTGTATATGGTCGCAGCATTTCCTACACAAGATGCTCTGACTTTTCCTTTTTTCCTGCTTAGAGTTTATCCCTTTACCTTTAGGACCCTGCTGTTTTCTTCACCTTTTCAGCTGTTAATCTTCAGGAGGAACTCCGGCACACTACCCCAAGGGGAGGAAAAGAACCCTTGGGGTAGTGTGCCGGAGTTCCTCCTTGAGATTACTATATTTTTCTCCAGAGCACCTATATGGTGATGCGGGGCGTTAATCTATAATCGTTAATCTTCAGCACTTCCCTTTGTGTCTATGAATACCCTCATTCCCCTTAGGGGTACTTCTCACATAGCGAGATCGCTGCTGAGTCACGGTTTTTGTGACGCACCAGTGACCTCATTAGCGATCTCGCTGTGTGTGACACTGAGCAGCGACCTGGCCCCTGCTGTGAGATCGCTGCTCGTTACACACAGCTCTGGTTCATTTTTTGGATGTTGCTCTCCCGCTGATAAGCACACATCGCTGTGTGTGACAGCGAGTGACCAACAATCTGAATGTGCAGGGAGCCGGCGTCTGGCAGCCTGCGGTAAGCTGTAACCAAGGTAAATATCGGGTAACCAAGCGAAGACCTTTGCTTGGTTACCCGTTATTTACCTTGGTTACTAGCATCCTCCGCTCTCAGGTTGCCAGTGCTGGCTCCCTGCTCCCTGCACACGTAGCAGTTTGCTTATTAACCCGATGTGTACTCTGGCTAGGAGTGCAGGGAGCCAGCTCTAAACAGCGGTGTGCGCTGGTAACCAAGGTAAATATCGGGTAACCAAGCGCTTGGTTACCCGATATTTACCTTAGTTACGAAGCGCAGCATTGCTTCCACGCGTCGCTGGGGGCTGGTCACTGGTCGCTGGTGAGATCTGCCTGATTGACAGCTCACCAGCGACCATGTAGCGACACACCAGCGATCCTGACCAGGTCAGATCGCTGGTGGGATCGCTGGAGCGTCGCTAAAGTGTGACGGTACCTTTACTCTGTACTGGTGACAGATCTAATACCCTTAATAAGTCTTCAGTACAAGCAGTCGGCTTGTATTCATCTGGAGAAACCTTGCTGTTGTTTCAGTTCCTCTCCCTGAATCATCTGGAGATACGTTATCAGTTTACTTCCCCCTGTTTGTTATCCCCGTGTGTTCTTTAAAGCTTAGTGGGATTGACTAAGCGCTCATACCATCCATTCCCTACCTAGGCGATATTTCAGGGTCAGTCAGGGTCAGGTATCCTGCTCGGCGCATAGGTGCGGAACCTATCTAGGTACATCAGGGGAGCCAGGGGGCAGCAGAAGGTTTGATCAGGGGTCACCATCTCCCCCTTCCCTAGACACAGGGTTTCCACTCCCTTTTGCCGTTTGCGTGGTACTTCCCTGTACCTAGCATCACAGCAGGTTGATACAGTCAGTTACTCTCTGCAGCCTTTCCATCAGACAATGACACATCAAGCAGATTGCTTTGGTAAAAGTAAACCTCGCGGTCATCAGTGGGTGCTGTGCTTCATTTGCTGCATAAATATGGTGCACACAGGTTTATTTACAATATGCCGTCTTAATGAATAAGATTTATATATACACTAGCTGTAGAACCGGCGATGCCCGGATAGTAACTAAGTGTCTCTGTCTCTATTCCACTTTCTCTCTTTCCCACTCTCCCTTTCTGTCTCTATCTCTGTTTCTCTCTCTATCTGTCTTTATCTCTGTCTCTATCTCTCTGTCTTTATCTCTGTCTGTCTCTATCTCTGTTTCTCTCTGTCTCTCTCTATCTGTCTTTATCTCTGTCTCTATCTCTCTGTCTTTATCTCTGTCTGTCTCTATCTCTGTTTCTCTCTGTCTCTATCTGGCTTTATCTCTGTCTGTCTCTATCTCTGTTTCTCTCTGTCTCTCTCTCTATCTGGCTTTATCTCTGTCTGTCTCTATCTCTGTTTCTCTCTGTCTCTCTCTCTATCTGTCTTTATCTCTGTCTGTCTCTATCTCTGTTTCTCTCTGTCTCTATCTGTCTTTATCTCTGTCTCTCTCTATCTGTCTTTATCTCTGTCTGTCTCTATCTCTGTTTCTCTCTGTCTCTATCTGTCTTTATCTCTGTCTCTATCTCTCTGTCTTTATCTCTGTCTGTCTCTATCTGTCTTTATCTCTGTCTGTCTCTATCTCTGTTTCTCTCTGTCTCTATCTCTCTGTCTTTATCTCTGTCTGTCTCTATGGCTATGTGTGCACAGTGCGTTTTTCGCGGCGTTTTTGTGCGTTTCTCAGGCGCGTTTTTGGCCTCAAAACTGCATGACTTTGCTTCCCCAGCAAAGTCTATGAGTTTTCATTTTTGCTGTCCGCACACAACTGTTTTTTAAGCTGCGTTTTTGAGATTGAAAAAAAAAATAGACATGTCAATTCTTTCCTGTTTTTTTCTGCGTTTTCCGCCCATGCAATGCATTGGAAAAACGCAGCAAAACGCAGAGATCAAAAACGCAGCAAAACGCAGCCAAAAACGCACCAAAACGCATGCGTTTTTTGATGCGTTTTTTCGACGCAGGTGTGTTTTTGTGCATTTTTAGCGGCCAAAAACGCACAAAAACGCAGCGTCAAAAAAACGCAGCGTGTGCACATAGCCTATCTCTGTTTTTCTATCTCTCTGTCTTTATCTCTGTCTGTCTCTATAGGTACCGTCACACTAAACAACTTACCAGTGATCCCAACAATGATACAACCTGATAGGGATCGCTGGTAAGTGGCTAGGAGGTTGCTGGTGAGATGTCACACTGCGACGCTCCAGCGATCCCACCAGCAACCTGACCTGGCACGGATCGCTGGAGCATCGCTATACGGGTTGCTGGTGAGCTCACCAGCAACCAGTGACCAGCCCCAGCCAGCAGCGACGCACTGAAGCGATGCTGCGCTTGGTAACTAAAGGCTACTTTACACGCTGCGATATCGGTCCCGATATCGCTAGTGTGGGTACCCGCCCCCATCTGTTGTGCGACACGGGCAAATCGCTGTCCGTGCCGCACAACATCGCCCAGAGCCGTCACACATACTTACCTGCCCGGCGACGTTGCTGTGACCGGCGAACCGCCTCCTTTCTAAGGGGGCGGTCCGTGTGGCGTCACAGCGACGTCACTGAGCGGCCGCCCAATAGAAGCGGATGGGCGGAGATGAGCGGGACGTAACATCCCGCCCACCAACTTCCTTCCGCATAGCGGCCGGGAGGCAGGTAAGGAG
Organism: Anomaloglossus baeobatrachus; assembly: GCF_048569485.1. Taxonomy (NCBI): domain Eukaryota; kingdom Metazoa; phylum Chordata; class Amphibia; order Anura; family Aromobatidae; genus Anomaloglossus; species Anomaloglossus baeobatrachus. The sequence continues at coordinate 286,318,935 of NC_134359.1, read as the reverse complement.
AGCTTCCTCCTTCCTGCGGTGTCACACATAGCGATGTGTGCTGCCGTAGGAGTGACGAACTACATTGTTACAGCTGCAGTAACGATAATTGAGAATGGACCCCCATGTCACCGATGAGCGATTTTGCACGTTTTTGCAACGATGCAAAATCGCTCATCGGTGTCACACGCAGCAACATCGCTAATGCGGCCGGATGTGCGTCACCAATTCCGTGACCCCAACGACTCCGCATTAGCGATGTCGCAGCGTGTAAAGCCCCCTTTAGGTAAATATCGGGTAACCAACCCGATATTTACCTTGGTTACCAGCGCACGCAGCTACACGTGCACAGAGCAGGAGCCGCGAACACTGCTTAGCGCTGGCTCCCTGCTCTCCTAGCTACAGTACACATCGGGTTAATTACCTGATGTGTACTCTGCTACACGTGCAAGAAGCAGGAGCCGGCACTGACAGTGAGAGCGGCGGAGGCTGGTAACAAAGGTAAATATCGGGTAACCAAGGACAGGGCTTCTTGGTTACCCGATGTTTACCGTGGTTACCAGTGTCAGCAGAAGCCGGCTCCTGCTGCCTGCACATTTAAGTCCCCTTTACACACTGAGACTTTCTAGCGATGCATGCTGCACAGCAGGAAACAAAGGACCAAAGAATGGTCCTGAACGATTTGTAGCAATCACAACTTCACAGCAGGGGCCAGGTCGCTGATGTGTTTCACACACTGCAATGTCGCGGGGAGGTCGCTATTACGTCACAAAACCGGTGACGTTACAGCGATGTCGTTTGCGATGTTGCAGTGTGTAAAGCCAGCTTATCTCTGTTTCTCTCTGTCCACCTCTGTGTGTCACTCTCTCTCTCTGTCTCTACTGAAATCATTTTACCTCACACATAACCTTCTTATACTAACAATGTCCTGCGTTGCCTATAGCAACCAATCACAGCTCCTATTAATGACCTGTAGCTCCCAGCTCCATTGACTTTAATGTAAGCAGGTTTTTTGGTGAATAACTGTAAAGCGCGGGGGTTAAATTTTCTCCTCAAAATATAGTCTATAAAATTCCCTGAGTCACATTAGGCGTCTGTGCAAAATTTTGTGATTGTAAATGCGATGGTGCAGATTCCTTTAGCGGACATACACACATATATACACACACATACATACATATACATACATACATACATACATACACAACCACACATACATACACATACATGCTTACACACATACGCACACATACACACACATACATACATACACCCACCCATACACATACACACACACACCCACCCATACACATACACACACACACACCCACCCACCCATACACATACATACACACACCCCCATACACATACATACACACACCCCCATACACATACATACACACACATACACACATACATACACACCCATACACATACATACACACACACCTATATACACACACATACACATTCACATACATATACACTCATACATACACATACACTCATACATACACACACACATGCATACACATACACACACATATACATACTGTGACGACCTGGGCCCTGAACGTCTTGGGGCACACGTCTGGCAGCGGGATCAAGACACACACAAGCACTTTGTCACTTAAAGAATCTCGGTGATTTATTCACATCCTCATAAACCACGCAGTGTAATGGGCCACAGCCACTTTCCCGCAGGACAATGTCTCACTGTCTGTTTAAACTGCTGATTGTTCATACAGTTCATTCTCTGGCATCAGCCAGTATAGTCCCCTTTCTGGGGTGTTACCTGCCAGTAGGTTTGCAGGCTGTCAGTCTGCCTCCATCCAGTCCAGGGAGACTCTCACACTGGGCTCAACATCCCGGCCCATGGACACGTTCCAATTCCTCACAGCCTCAGTGGATTCTGCAGCTCCCTGACATTTCAGAGCCCTCACTAGCTCTGTATGCACAGGATCTGCTGCACATGTGCTCCAACCAAGATGGCTCCCACCAGCACACAGAGATCATGTGACAAACGACAGCTCCATTAAATCCCATGAGACACACCTACGTATGGGAGGTATGTGGATGGTCAGTCCCGCCCATCACTTCTGACCATCCCATGAACCCAGCCCTGAATGTGTACAACAATCCTCATGGAACTACAAGTCCCAGAGAAACATTCCAGGTTCAGATCACAGAGGATTTCCCCCTCTGTGACACATACCGGCCATCTACCACATTGCATCCTTACATATCCCCCCCCTCTGTTCCAACTTGTAGGGTGGAACACTCGACAACCTACAGTGACCCTGAGACAGGGCATTAGGGAAACCATACCCTACCAGTCGAATGGGCCCTCTACGAAAACTTGGAGTTTCTGCTCCTGACCGACCATCCGCCACTGTCACCAAACCCTCCTCAGTGAACCCTCTTCTCAGACACGTCCGCCGGTCCGACATATCGTTCCATAACTGTCTCCAACGGTCAGTGTGGTAGTGAGACACCCCATCAGTCAAAACTACCGTGCGGCCTGACTCTGCGCTAACCAGTCCACTAGAGGGGCTCTTGTCCAGGTACCTCACAACCGAGCCGACAGGAGATCTCCCACAACTAGACCCTGCACACTCTCTGTTTGCCAATCTACTATGGCCTCTTCTCTTATGACGTCTTAGGTCACCTTTCCATCTCCGCCTTTTCCCACCACCACTTTTGGCTATGGACCAGTCACTCCCTCCATCTTTTCTTTCAGATTTTGTCTTAGAGGGCTTGGACCCTTCAGAGTCTGTGCCATAGCCTGATTTATAGGTAGGTCTTCTATGACCTTGGCTCCTTTCCCTACAGGACCTACTTTCCTTGCCAGTGAAGGCAACACGTTCATCAGGTGGACCACACTTCTTCTCTGGGCCCTGGCCCGAAAGCGGTCGTGACCTCAAACTCACTTGACAAAGTATCTCTGCAATCTTCTGTCTTTCAAGATCCATTTGCTTTAGTTCTTCCAGGTATCCCAGGCGGTATTCTAGGAGAACTCGTACGTTTTCAACACACTCCTTTGTTCCCGCCATGACACATGGAACCATACCAACTTCACAGGGTAACCTGGCTTTATGATAAACCTTAAGTCTTACTCTCGTCACACCGGATGTATCAACCATCTCCTGCATGACTCTTCCATTTCTGCCAATCAGTTTCTTGACAAGTTCTCTGGGCACTTGTGTGACCTCTTCCACAAAGTCCAACAGCCTTCGAGCTGTTTTCACTGCTTCTTCAGTTTTCCCATAGATTTGGAATGTTCCACTGTGCTCTTCTAATTCAATCGCTGTAATACCTGGAACCTTCCTGGCTTGCTGAATGTTACTTTTCAGCGCTCTTAATGCGAGCCCAATTAATGATTTCTTCACCACCACAACTTCCTGAAATTCTGCAGTGAGCTGCTTCATACACTCCAAGCGTCTGGTGTCTTCTTCCATCTGTGCCGAGATGAGCCATTTCGTGCGAAGACACTGCAGGTGCATGTCACTCAGGATAGCCACCCGCTTCTTTGTGACATTACTGGCAGAGCACACCACCAACCGACAAGTCTCTGGGGCAAAGTACACTTCACAGGCCCCTACAGCCTTCTTAAACGTCTCATGCATCGACTTATGGGCACAGGCTTTTCTTAGGTCTTCGGGCACATCTACCATGCACTTAAAGAATGGACCGGTTTCTTGACCTTCAAGGAAATTAGACCATTCCTTTGGTCTCTTGCATCTATCTTTTTCTCTCATGCACGGCTCCACCTCTTGAGTTACACACTCTTCCGGTTCAGCTCCAGCCTCAGAGCCTTTGGGTTTGCTACTCTTCTTAACCAAGACAATCTCTATGTCTTCCATCTTGGTCTTACCAGGCAGGTCACTCAGGCTATCAGTTCCTGATAAGACCTCTGGTCCAGACTTCACCTCATCAGAGACTCTTTTCACTTCTGCAGCACCAGCTGTCTCTTGGGTCTTCACTGCGTTACCTTCAACTTCCTTGCGGGTCTCTGCAGTGTCACATTCAGTCCTCTTTTTTTCTGCAAGGGTGTCACACCCTTCAGCGTGGTACTCTGTTCCTCTTAGACCTTTGGCCCCGTTTTCACCCTTCATCACCCCAACACTGGGTAATTTACCGGTCTGCTCACCATGACCTCTATGGATTTGTACTTCACCAACTTTCTCCAGGATTCCTTGTCCTGTATTACCCTCTAGGATTTCACCTCCCACAGTGCTCTTGTCCGACAGACCTTCTGCTTCATGCTTGGAATCTATAGGAGACACCACCATTACTGCTTTGGTTGGCTCATTTTTTGACATTTCACCCTGCTGATGTCTGTCGTTACAATGTGTCAGTTCAGTTTCTGATACCTCTTTCTTGTGTAGGACATCGCTGTCTGACTCTACCTTAGCAGTTGCTACTGGCAATGTGTTTTCCTCGACCAGGTACTTCACTTTCTCTGCACCCTCAGACGGGATACCTTGCACAAGCTTTTGGCGCTTATTACGTCTCCGGCGTCTGGAGGAGGTTTTACCCTTCTCAATTGTCTGTACCTCACTGCACTCTCTTGTCCTTTTATAAGAGTCAGTGTCCATTCTGGAGTCATCGTCACTCCCCCTGGCGTCCTGGACTATCATGTCCCCACTTAACCAGATATCTGCCTCCCTTTCTGGAGCTACCCCGTTTTTAACGGTCACACTATTGGTTATTCCCTTAGTCCCTATGTCACCAAGTTGGGTCCGTCCATTTTCTTTGGTCACCCCTAACTTAGGACAGTCAATTTTAGAAGGTACTATCTCCTCCTTACCACACATAACTCCACAACAAGGACCCCTTTTCACCTCCCAATGTGGTAGGGTTTCCTTTGGGCTGTTCTGGCTCTTACACAAGCAACCGTATACGTCCCCCTGCTTCCACAAGTGCACAAATAATTTAGAGTCCCAACCTATAATAATTGGGTGCAGCAAATCTGAGACTACACCAACATCATGAGAACCACTGTCCCTGGCTGTCTTTATGACCACGCTGGATACTGGGTATTCTGTCTCATTATTGTGGGTGCAGCTGACGTGGATCTTCCTTCCAGGAATCAAGTTGACATCAGAAGTGGCCCTCACCAGGGTCACCAAGCTCCTTGAGTCTACGACCCCTGTTACAGATTCCCCATCCACTTCCACGGAACACAGACGTGGCTTCTCGTCGGATGGGTGGTCTATACCGCAAACCGGGCACTTGTGGCATGAACACTGTTGTCCCTGGCTACAGTCCATCTGCGCCACTTCACCCTTGGATTTGGGATGCTCTGCACCATTTTGGGGGACCACCGCTTTCTGGGACTCCTCCCCCTTTTGGGCATCCACCCCTTTATGGGACTCCATCCCCTTATGGGCAACCACCCCTTTATGGGACTCCACCCCCTTATGGGCAACCACCCCTTTATGGGACTCCACCCCCTTATGGGCAACCACCCCTTTATGGGACTCCACCCCCTTATGGGCAACCACCCCTTTATGGGACTCCACCCCTTTATGGGCAACCACCCCTTTATGGGACTCCACCCCTTTATGGGCAACCACCCCTTTATGGGCTTTCTGTGGCTTCCTTGCAGTGTCCTTAGATCCCAGTTCACACCGTTCCCCTTTATCTCCCTGGGTACCCTGTGCCCGTACTGGCCCCAGAAGGGAATTCACAAACTGGTCCACTGCTGCCACATCTCTGCGCACTGACAGCTCCTGCTGTCCACACACAAGGAACTGGTACAGCTCCTCCATAACGTCCAGGCTTGCGGCTCCACTCATGGTCGCTCAGCTTTCCCGGAACTTCGTGGACCCGCCGATCCACCGCAAGCTGCTTGAGTGCGCCGTCAATTTTCGTGGACCCGCCGATCCACCGCAAACCGCTTCAAAAAATTTTTTTCGTGGACCCGCCGATCCACAGCAAGCAGTCCGTATCCACAAGAATATGTCCTAGGCCGTTGCCCTTAGCAACCAGGCTGTGTTGCCCCTAGCAACCAGGCTGCGTTGCCCCTAGCAACCAGGCCATATGCCCGCATTCTCCACCATAATGTGACGACCTGGGCCCTGAACGTCTTGGGGCACACGTCTGGCAGCGGGATCAAGACACACACAAGCACTTTGTCACTTAAAGAATCTCGGTGATTTATTCACATCCTCATAAACCACGCAGTGTAATGGGCCACAGCCACTTTCCCGCAGGACAATGTCTCACTGTCTGTTTAAACTGCTGATTGTTCATACAGTTCATTCTCTGGCATCAGCCAGTATAGTCCCCTTTCTGGGGTGTTACCTGCCAGTAGGTTTGCAGGCTGTCAGTCTGCCTCCATCCAGTCCAGGGAGACTCTCACACTGGGCTCAACATCCCGGCCCATGGACACATTCCAATTCCTCACAGCCTCAGTGGATTCTGCAGCTCCCTGACATTTCAGAGCCCTCACTAGCTCTGTATGCACAGGATCTCCTGCACATGTGCTCCAACCAAGATGGCTCCCACCAGCACACAGAGATCATGTGACAAACGACAGCTCCATTAAATCCCATGAGACACACCTACGTATGGGAGGTATGTGGATGGTCAGTCCCGCCCATCACTTCTGACCATCCCATGAACCCAGCCCTGAATGTGTACAACAATCCTCATGGAACTACAAGTCCCAGAGAAACATTCCAGGTTCAGATCACAGAGGATTTCCCCCTCTGTGACACATACCGGCCATCTACCACATTGCATCCTTACAATACATACATACATGCATACACACACATACATACATTCGCATACATACACACATGCATACATACATATATACATACACATACATACACACACACATACACTTATCTTTATATATTAGATTGTGTCAGGTACTCTCTGCAGCCTTTCCACCAGTAGCTGACCCATCACACTGTGGTTGGTGGTAAACGCGCACCCTGCTGGCTGTTAGTGGGTATTGCACCTTATTATAGGAAACTAGGCTGCATTCACTTGTTTGTTTTCTGAGTATTTTTGCTGTTTGTCTTTTTACATGTCAGACCTATGAGCAGAATGAATGGTTGCTACATCTCGCAGGGAAGCTACTAGCAAATGACCCCACAGCAACCTCCCTTCTGGATTTCAACCCCTTCCAGGAGAAAGGACCCCCCAGGTAACCAACTTAACATGTTCTGAATATGTTATATCCTGAAGGTTCCCCGTCGTACAGGACTTTCTCATTATCAGTGACTGTGGTGCCCAATAGCAGCACCACGCCGCTTTTAAAGTGACAGTAGCGCTGAATGTAACTCTTTCTGTAATTCTGTTGCGGAGTGTCTGAAATAAATATGCTGCATCCGGTGGTAAAAACTGGTACTGCAAGTAAAAATTAAAATAAACAACAAGAGGACAAGAGTAAAGTGCAAAATATACGTAATTTTTATTAAATACACAACAAGAAAATATGTAGTTAAAATGGTACACTACCAAAAAATCTTAGGGATACATACACATTAGACCCAGACAAATTCATAGTAGCCTATCCAATTGATCAAAAGTTTAATTGTAAACATCTATGTTAAATGGCGGCTAATAGATTGGGAGGGTCTAATATGAATAATGTGGGTAAATCAAGGAGGGGCTGCTTTTAGAGTTGTAGTACACAAGTCAAATCAAACCATGATTCCCCACCATGTATTGGTAGGAAATCATGGTGATCATGCTGGAAGCACCGTGGGGAGGTAAATATTGGTACTAGACCAATAGGAATAGCATCAAATAACCATACAACACAAGTGTGCAGGGTAAGGGGATTCTCTTACCTAAAGTGCTGAAGTGCAGTATAAGTACAAAAGAAGGTACGATGTGACCAGCAAGGAATAAAGCAGTCCCAATAAAGGTAGAAAGGTCTCCCTATAGATGGCCAAAGGTCTCCATCCGACGCGCGTTTCGCGGGGATTCTTTAGCTTTATCAAGGTGGGGAACCAAGGTAGGTACCTTGGTTCCCCACCTTGATAAAGCTATAGAATCCCCGCGAAACGCGCGTCGGATGGAGACCTTTGGCCATCTATAGGGAGACCTTTCTACCTTTATTGGGACTGCTTTATTCCTTGCTGGTCACATCGTACCTTCTTTTGTACTTATACTGCACTTCAGCACTTTAGGTAATAGAATCCCCTTACCCTGCACACTTGTGTTGTATGGTTATTTGATGCTATTCCTATTGGTCTAGTACCAATATTTACCTCCCCACGGTGCTTCCAGCATGATCACCATGATTTCCTACCAATACATGGTGGGGAATCATGGTTTGATTTGACTTGTGTACTACAACTCTAAAAGCAGCCCCTCCTTGATTTACCCACATTATTCATATTAGACCCTCCCAATCTATTAGCCGCCATTTAACATAGATGTTTACAATTAAACTTTTGATCAATTGGATAGGCTACTATGAATTTGTCTGGGTCTAATGTGTATGTATCCCTAAGATTTTTTGGTAGTGTACCATTTTAACTACGGTACATATTTTCTTGTTGTGTATTTAATAAAAATTACGTATATTTTGCACTTTACTCTTGTCCTCTTGTTGTTTATCCTCATTATGAGTAGTGCTGGCACCCTCCCTGCCTCACTTTGGTAGGCTTGGTGCTTACATTTAATGGCTCTTTTTGTGAGTTATGTGTTGTAAGTAAAAATTAAAGTATTACACCATGTCCATTCATATTACTTCATTGTGTAATGCAGGGTAGAACGGGACCTCCAAACTTTAGGATGTATGAAAATGAGATTCTTAAAATGGACATGCCCTTTAATTTTCTGTGCTTAGCGACCTTCTCTGCTGTAACTCCCCACTCTGAAACTCCCGTCCGTCCTGGTTACAGTAGTGCACACTTATTCATCCCCATCACTAAAGCTACTGCAACATAAAAGGAATTAGCAGAGGACTCGCAAAAATGACCGCGACGTCCAGTTTATTGTTCATTTTGCTTTATTGCCTAATACCGCGGCCCGCTCAACAAGTTAGATAATCACTGCCTGGGACAGCGCCAAGTCTCAGCCCGGATTAGGTTACACCTCCCCCGTATATTAAATCCAAGAGAGTCCTGCTTCATGTCACCTTTACCAAGAGTATAATCCCTGATGAGGCTTAGGGCAGCACATAAGGAGTTAACCATACTTCGTATGCAAGTATAGAAAGTGCTTATGTCACTTTAAATAATTTATTAATAAGTCTTCATAACAGTCAGTGCTCTATTTCCTTATACAGAGCTCAAAATCCCCTATGTGGTCATCGAAAAATGATAAAATATTGGCTATCTGCACTCACCACTATAGGGAGCTCCCTGTATACAGAGATACATGATAAGATCCTGTCTGCAGCCACCACTAGGGGGAGCTCCCTGTATACAGAGATACAGGATAAGATCCTGTCTGCAGCCACCACTAGGGGGAGCTCCCTGTATACAGAGATACATGATAAGATTCTGTCTGCACCAATCATTAGGGGGAGCTCCCTGTATACAGAGATACATGATAATATTCTGCCTGCAGTCACCACTAGGGGGAGCTCCCTGTACACAGAGATACATGATTAGATCCTGTCTGCAGTCATCACTAGGGGGAGCTCCCTGTATACAAAGATACATGATAAGATCCTGTCTGCAGCCACCACTAAGGGGAGCTCCCTGTATACAGAGATACATGATAAGATCCTGTCTGCAGCCACCACTAGGGGGAGCTCCCTGTATACAGAGATACAGGATAAGATCCTGTCTGCAGCCTCCACTAGGGGGAGCTCCCTGTATACAGAGATACATGATAAGATCCTGTCTGCAGCCACCACTAGGGGGAGCTCCCTGTATAGAGATATATGATAATATCCTGTCTGCAGCCACCACTAGGGGGAGCTCCCTGTATACAGAGATACATGATAGGATTCTATCTGCAGTCACCACTAGGGGGAGCTCCCTGTATACAGAAATACATGATAAGGTCCTGTCTGCAGCCACCACTAGGGGGAGCTCCCTGTATACAGAAATACATGATAAGGTCCTGTCTGCAGCCACCACTAGGGGGAGCTCCCTGTATACAGAGATACATGATAAAATCCTGTCTGCAGCCACCACTAGGGGGAGCTCCCTGTATACAGAGATACATGATAAGATTATGTCTGCAGCCACCACTAGGGGGAGCTCTCTGCATGCTGTGTTATTATGGAACTCCGTGTATAAGTAAAAATCGCCTTTAAGGACTAATTTAAAGGGGAAAATTCACTATAGAGCGGTATTATATAGAACATTTTTTTTTTTATCCCAACTCCCACAGTGTCCCCCATTTAATATGCCAATTACCCAGGCCCTCTGACCTGACACGGTTTATTAGCGCCGGTGATATACGCACACGCGCTTCTATTGCCGAAACATCTCACCTCAGCCGCAGAGGAATTACGGTGAAACGCGAGACCCAATCTTAAAAAAGTAGTCCCCCCTATTAATTGCCGGAGACTTTACACACTGGGATGACTTTATATCTGCGGCTAACAGGCCCGAGCTGAAAACCGTGAGGGGCTTTTATGGCTTTTAATGAATTTATGTCTCTCCGCCGAAGTCCTCGCTTTGATTTACAATTAGAAGGAAAACCCTGCAAAGAAGTCTCCAGATAAAAAAAAGAAAACAACGGCAAATCGCATATATATTAAAGGCACGGACGGAATAATAAAACTCATGTTTCGGCTTATTCCCCACCCTCGCCGCCTTTGTCAGGTCGTTAATTTTGACAGAAAACACAGTTCCTGTTTTTCCCTCCAAAAACCTCTCAGCTGTTCGGCCGGGGGGACAGCTGTTGCCCTCTGGAACTAATTACAGCTGTCTGTGAGATTTACCCCCCTCCTCCTCCCGAAATCTCGAATATTGCTTCTAATTTTTAACGCATACAGTTGGAAGATGTCATGACACCAGGCCGCTTATGTGTATACGACCATGAAAGCCCCCTCCTCCCCTCTCGCAGCTGCTACCGGGCAACATGGAGTACGTTGCGTTAACTATTTCTCTGCAAGAAAGACGGAGCTGAAAACATTAAATTCACTTTAAAGGGGAACCGTCACAAGATCAAAAATGTCCAATTTTTTGCTTTTATATTATTCCCGTGGCTCCCCTGAGTATTCCATGTTTTGTTTTTCTAAAATCCGACTTACCGTTCCAGAGATATGGGCCGTTTTATTCAGTGTTACTTTTCATGGAGGCTCACAGAGTAACCCGCCCCTTAGAGAATTCTATAAGCCACGCCCTTTTATAAAGGCCATAAAACAAGGAGTACTGAATAAAAAGGCCCATATCTCTGGAACCGTATGACGGATTTTAAGAAAACAAAAAGCTACATATTCAGGGGAGTGGGGATAATTAGCCAGGAGGAAAAACTGGACACTTTTGATCCGGTGACAAGTCTCCCTTAAAGGTCATTTTTCCTTTTAAAATAGCATTTTGGCCACCCTGGAGGGCATTCAACATTTTTAGGGTCCTGAAGGGAACCTGAAGGCTATGCAGGGCTGCATCGCTTTATTGGTACACATCTTTCTAGACTAGATACTTTTGGAAAGCCAGTACAGCTGCCCCATGTTGGGACTTTTTTTTTTTCTTATGGAAAGATGTATTTTTTTTTACAAGTTTCCCGTAATTTGACGATTAACCTGATAGCTTCTGGGGGAGATAGGAATGACACTTCCTAAGGTATTCATTTTTCTCTGTCTTCTGCCCCCTGCAGGTGGATCAGAGGAGAGCACTTCAGATACAAGTTCACCCGCATCTGGGGTACACATGCCTCCGAGGGCAAGTGGTGGATCCGGAAGAGGATAGCCCCCTACTTCCCACCTGTCAATCTTCAAGGACTCAAGAAATATTTCCAGTCTCGGTCTTGGCCTCTGCCTTCAGCACCAACCAATCACGAATAAGAATATATACCTATAATGCAAATTATAGCGCCAGACCCCTCAACGAGCTCTTATTAATGCTGCTCACATTACCGCACCAAGGGCTATGTAGTACAGGACCAATTTTATACACAAGCACACATCCCTTTAATTTCTGGAAACTGCAGACAATAAGAACAATGTTTTATCTCACTTTTAGCTTAACGCTGGGGGCGCTGTTGCATTGTTGTCTATGGAAAAAATCCAATTATGAACACAGTGGTGAGAATTGGTATTGCATGTGAATTGTAAAGGATAAAATTAGTCAGAAGCTCCGCCCATGCTTAGGGAAAGTTGAATTAGACAATCTACCATATAAAAAAATATAGTTCTGTTGAATTATTTAAAAAAAATAACTTTAAATTTAAACATATACATAAATATTCTTTAGACTTGTGCAAAATAGTGCATCTATGGAAATGCCCTTTAAATACATATTTTTTAAAGGATTTGTCCAAAGTCAAAAAACAATTGTTAAATCAGTGCCACACCCGTGCACAGGTTGTGTATGGTATTGCATGTCAACCCTCTGGAGCTGTACAGCAGTAACATACATAGACAGGGATGGCGCTGTTTATGGAAGAAAGCAGCCATGTTTTTCTAATCGTGGACAACCCCTTTAATATTAGCTTTTTTTCCATTTTATGTGATGTACAGATGTAGCAGAGCCATAAAATACGCACTCGTCCGTCTATGCACAAGTGGGGCGACTGCTGCGGCACAGCCACTTCTGGATCCCGGCCATCGCTCACAGTGAATTGTTGGATACGGCGTGCAATGCAACCTGCTGCTTTCAGTAATGCTCGGCGGGATTGTGCTATGTGCGGGAATTCCCTGCAAAACACGTCCCAGCTGTTCTGTTCTGTGCAAACCATAAAACCCTAAACCCTTCGGGCCTGGAATTCCGTCCATTAGCCGCATGCTTATCTACCGGGGCTTTAATGATCCGTGCAAGGTTTCTACAAACGCACAGATTTGGAAAAATAAAGTCAGAAATAAATGTTTAATTTTTTTTTTTTTTCTGTAGAATTGACCAAAATCAATAAATTTTGATACTTTGAATTATTTTCCATTATCGCGAGCGATTTAATTGCACATTGGTGACATCTTAGACTCCACAGGCGCAATTCACACCAATGAATGGGAGTCTTGGCAAGGTAATTTCCTAATATATTTTCTTTAAGTTCTGCAAGATCTCTGATTGCTGTCATTGAACGAAAATCTGAAAAAAAAATAATATATATATATATATATATATATATATATATATATGCTCCTTTCCCCCCCATACGTTTAGAAAAATTCTAAATAATGTGAAAAAAATAAAAATGTCATGTTTTATTTTTTAAGATCTCTGCTTGGTGTCATTGAACGAAGATCTGAAAAAAAATATATATATTATATATATATATATATATATATACACAGTTAGGTCCAGAAATATTTGGACAGTGACACAATTTTGGCGAGTTGGGCTCTGCATGCCACCACATTGGATTTGAAATGAAACCTCTACAACAGAATTCAAGTGCAGATTGTAACGTTTAATTTGAAGGTTTGAACAAAAATATCTGATAGAAATTGTAGGAATTGTCACATTTCTTTACAAACACTCCACATTTTAGGAGGTCAAAAGTAATTGGACAAATAAACCAAACCCAAACAAAATATTTTTATTTTCAATATTTTGTTGCGAATCCTTTGGAGGCAATCACTGCCTTAAGTCTGGAACCCATGGACATCACCAAACGCTGGGTTTCCTCCTTCTTAATGCTTTGCCAGGCCTTTACAGCCGCAGCCTTCAGGTCTTGCTTGTTTGTGGGTCTTTCCGTCTTAAGTCTGGATTTGAGCAAGTGAAATGCATGCTCAATTGGGTTAAGATCTGGTGATTGACTTGGCCATTGCAGAATGTTCCACTTTTTTGCACTCATGAACTCCTGGGTTGCTTTGGCTGTATGCTTGGGGTCATTGTCCATCTGTACTATGAAGCGCCGTCCGATCAACTTTGCGGCATTTGGCTGAATCTGGGCTGAAAGTATATCCCGGTACACTTCAGAATTCATCCGGCTACTCTTGTCTGCTGTTATGTCATCAATAAACACAAGTGACCCAGTGCCATTGAAAGCCATGCATGCCCATGCCATCACGTTGCCTCCACCATGTTTTACAGAGGATGTGGTGTGCCTTGGATCATGTGCCGTTCCCTTTCTTCTCCACACTTTTTTCTTCCCATCATTCTGGTACAGGTTGATCTTGGTCTCATCTGTCCATAGAATACTTTTCCAGAACTGAGCTGGCTTCATGAGGTGTTTTTCAGCAAATGTAACTCTGGCCTGTCTATTTTTGGAATTGATGAATGGTTTGCATCTAGATGTGAACCCTTTGTATTTACTTTCATGGAGTCTTCTCTTTACTGTTGACTTAGAGACAGATACACCTACTTCACTGAGAGTGTTCTGGACTTCAGTTGATGTTGTGAACGGGTTCTTCTTCACCAAAGAAAGTATGCGGCGATCATCCACCACTGTTGTCATCCGTGGACGCCCAGGCCTTTTTGAGTTCCCAAGCTCACCAGTCAATTCCTTTTTTCTCAGAATGTACCCGACTGTTGATTTTGCTACTCCAAGCATGTCTGCTATCTCTCTGATGGATTTTTTCTTTTTTTTCAGCCTCAGGATGTTCTGCTTCACCTCAATTGAGATTTCCTTAGACCGCATGTTGTCTGGTCACAGCAACAGCTTCCAAATGCAAAACCACACACCTGTAATCAACCCCAGACCTTTTAACTACTTCATTGATTACAGGTTAACGAGGGAGACGCCTTCAGAGTTAATTGCAGCCCTTAGAGTCCCTTGTCCAATTACTTTTGGTCCCTTGAAAAAGAGGAGGCTATGCATTACAGAGCTATGATTCCTAAACCCTTTCTCCGATTTGGATGTGAAAACTCTCATATTGCAGCTGGGAGTGTGCACTCTCAGCCCATATTATATATAGAATTGTATTTCTGAACATGTTTTTGTAAACAGCTAAAATAACAAAACTTGTGTCACTGTCCAAATATTTCTGGCCCTGACTGTATATATATATATATGCTCCTTTCTCCCCCCCATATGTTTAGAAAAATTCTAAATAACGTGAAAAAAATGTCATGTTTTATGTTTCAAGATCTCTGCTTGGTGTCATTGAACGAAAATTTGAATAGTGCTCTTTTTTTGACCCCTCATTTTTAGAAACATTATAAATAACGTGAAAAATATTTTTCATGTTTTTTTATTTTTCAAGATGCCTGCTTGCTGTCATTGAACGAAAATCTAAATGTATATATATATATATATGGAACATTTTATGCTCTTTTCTTATTTGAATAGTGCTCTTTTTTTTTTTTGGCCCCACATTTTTAGAAAAATTATAAATATCATGAAAGATATTTTTCATGTTTTTTTATTTTTCAAGATCTCTGCTTGCTGTTATTTAACAAAAAGCTGATTGAGATATATATACATACATATATTTTTGGAACATGTTTTGCTCTTTTCTTTTTTCCCCACCATATTTTTAGAAAACTTCTGATGAACGTGAAAAATATTTTGCATGGTTTTTATATTTTTTTTTCAAGATCTCTGCTTGCTGTCATTGAATGAAAATCTGATCTGAATATATATATATTATATATGTATATATACTGTATATTGAGATATAGCTGCCTCATTCCTTGGCACATCTATAAACCACCAGCCATTGTCCTGTCCCCTTGTAGGGACTTATCTCAGTAGCTTATATTTAGTGATTTTCCTGCCTTCCGCCATGTTTTACCAAATGTGTGGAAAATGAATTATCATGAAAAATATTTTTCACGGTTTTTTATTCTTCGTTATCAAGCACAAACTTCAAGATTTTTGCAGGTTTTTATGAGATTGGTTCCTCCACTGCTGTCTTCTTCAACCTGTACTGGTCCGGCTGATGTAAAACTACAACTCCCAGCATGCCGGGCTCCACCAGCCATTGTCCTGTCCCCTTGTTCCTAAAATGTTGCCAACCGTATAGCGCTAATATTAAGTAAACAGTGGCCTGATGACTTGTGCTAGCCACCATTTTCCTCCTGTATATACAAGAGGGGGGTTGGTGTTGTTCCCTGGGGTGCGGTAAAGAACAAATGAGCATTTGGGGCTGTTTAAAGCGAGGGGTCCTGGTGCCAGAAAGTGCTGGAACCAGTCCAGAAATCCTTCAGACTTCTGTCACCTCATTAACTTCGAGGTCACAAATCAATTCTTAATTATAAAAGAAAAAAAAAAAGCCCCTTCGAGGCGCTGGTGAGGCAGGAGAGCGGCACTGAGTGCGGCGCGGGGGAGAGGACGGCTCCCTCCGGCTCTGCGCCGCGCCTCGCGCTCTCTTTACAGCTCTACCAAAGTGATGGCACCATCACGGTGAATTATGAGAACACATAAATCTGGGGGGAAACATCACAGGACCGGGGTCTGAATTGCCCCCTCAACGTCCATTATAGCCCTTCACACATGATGTAGAGGAGTCCGGTCGCAGATTCACACTGTGCACAGCTTGGCGTTAAAGTATTGGCGCCCCCCTCCCAGTACTTTACTGCCATTATTAACAATTTAAATGGGAATTCCAGGGTTTCTTTGTATGGCAGGACAAGTAGCGCCCCAATGTAAATTCTCCAGGACCCCCAGCTATCAGGGGTCTTTTAATAGCGATAGTATTGGTCCCTGGCTGATCCCGTGCCCATGGGAAGAACAGAGTTCCAGGATTGTGTAATCCATACGGCGCTCTAGGGGGCATCTGAGGCTGATACACTGTGGGGGGCATCTGCGGCCGATACACTGTGGGGGGCATCTGAGGATGATACGGGGGGCATCTGAGTCTCATACACTGTGAGGGGCATCTGAGGATGATACACTGTGGGGGGCATCTGCAACTGGTATACTGTGGGGGGCATCTGAGGCCGATACACTGTGGGGGGCATCTAAGGCTGATACACTGTGAGGGGCATCTGAGGATGATACACTGTGGGGGGCATCTAAGGCTGATACACTGTGAGGGGGCATCTGAGACTGATGCTGATACACTGTGGGGGGCATCTGAGGATGATACGGGGGGCATCTGAGGATGATACACTGTGAGGGGCATCTGAGGATGATACACTGTGAGGGGCATCTGAGGATGATACACTGTGAGGGGCATCTGCAACTGATATACTGTGGGGGGCATCTGAGGCCGATACACTGTGGGGGGCATCTAAGGCTGATACACTGTGAGGGGCATCTGAGGCTGATACACTGTGAGGGGCATCTGCAACTGATATACTGTGGGGGGCATCTGAGGCCGATACACTGTGGGGGGCATCTAAGGCTGATACACTGTGAGGGGCATCTGAGGCCGATACACTGTGGGGGGCATCTGAGGATGATACACTGTGAGGGGCATCTGAGGCTGATACACTGTGAGGGGCATCTGAGGCTGTTACACTGTGGGTGGCATCTGAGGCTGATACACTGTGGGGGGCATCTGAGGATGATACACTGTGGGGGTCATCTGAGGATGATACGGGGGGCATCTGAGGCTGATACACTGTGGGGGGCATCTGAGGATGATACACTGTGGGGGTCATCTGAGGATGATACGGGGGGCATCTGAGGCTGATACACTGTGGGGGGCATCTGAGGATGATACGGGGGGCATCTGAGGCTGATACACTGTGAGGGGCATCTGAGGATGATACACTGTGGGGGTCATCTGAGGATGATACACTGTGGGGGTCATCTGAGGATGATACACTGTGAGGGGGGCATCTGAGGCTGATACACTGTGAGGGGCATCTGAGGATGATACACTGTGGGGGGCATCTGAGGATGATACACTGTGAGGGGCATCTGAGGCTGATACACTGTGAGGGGCATCTGAGGATGATACACTGTGAGGGGCATCTGAGGCTGATACACTGTGGGGGGCATCTGAGGCTGATACACTGTGGGGGGCATCTGAGGCTGATATACTGTGAGGGGGGGCATCTGAGGCTGATACACTGTGGGGGGCATCTGAGGCTGATACACTGTGGGGGGCATCTGAGGCTGATACACTGTGAGGGGTATCTGAGGCTGATACACTGTGAGGGGCATCTGAGGATGATACACTGTGGGGGGCATCTGAGGCTGATACACTGTGGGGGGCATCTGAGGCTGATACACTGTGAGGGGCATCTGAGGCTGATACACTGTGGGGGGCATCTGAGGCTGATACACTGTGGGGGGCATCTGAGGCTGATGCTGATACACTGTGAGGGGCATCTGAGGCTGAGGCTGATACACTGTGGGGGGCATCTGAGGCTGATGCTGATACACTGTGAGGGGCATCTGAGGCTGATACACTGTGGGGGGAATCTGAGGCTGATACACTGTGGGGGGGCATCTGAGGCCGATACACTGTGGGGGGCATCTGAGGCCGATACACTGTGGGGGGCATCTAAAGCTGATACACTGTGAGGGGCATCTGAGGATGATACACTGTGGGGGGCATCTAAGGCTGATACACTGTGAGGGGGCATCTGAGACTGATGCTGATACACTGTGGGGGGCATCTGAGGATGATACGGGGGGCATCTGAGGATGATACACTGTGAGGGGCATCTGAGGATGATACACTGTGGGGGGCATCTGCAACTGATATACTGTGGGGGGCATCTGAGGCCGATACACTGTGGGGGGCATCTAAGGCTGATACACTGTGAGGGGCATCTGAGGCTGATACACTGTGGGGGGCATCTGAGGCTGATACACTGTGAGGGGCATCTGAGGCTGATGCTGATACACTGTGAGGGGCATCTGAGGCCGATACACTGTGGGGGGCATCTAAGGCTGATACACTGTGAGGGGCATCTGAGGCTGATACACTGTGGGGGGCATCTGAGGCTGATACACTGTGAGGGGCATCTGAGGCTGATACACTGTGGGGGGCATCTGAGGCCGATACTCTGTGGGGGGCATCTAAGGCTGATACACTGTGAGGGGCATCTGAGGCTGATACACTGTGAGGGGCATCTGAGGCTGATACACTGTGAGGGGCATCTGAGGCCGATACACTGTGGGGGGCATCTGAGGATGATACACTGTGAGGGGCATCTGAGGCTGATACACTGTGAGGGGCATCTGAGGCTGATACACTGTGAGGGGCATCTGAGGCTGTTACACTGTGGGTGGCATCTGAGGCTGATACACTGTGGGGGGCATCTGAGGATGATACGGGGGGCATCTGAGGCTGATACACTGTGAGGGGCATCTGAGGATGATACACTGTGGGGGTCATCTGAGGATGATACACTGTGGGGGTCATCTGAGGATGATACACTGTGAGGGGGGCATCTGAGGCTGATATACTGTGAGGGGCATCTGAGGATGATACACTGTGGGGGGCATCTGAGGATGATACACTGTGGGGGGCATCTGAGGATGATACACTGTGAGGGGCATCTGAGGCTGATACACTGTGAGGGGCATCTGAGGCTGATACACTGTGGGGGGGGGCATCTGAGGCTGATACACTGTGAGGGGCATCTGAGGCTGATACACTGTGAGGGGCATCTGGGGCTGATACACTGTGGGGGGCATCTGAGGCTGATACACTGTGGGGGGCATCTGAGGCTGATATACTGTGAGGGGGGGCATCTGAGGATGATACACTGTTAGGGGCATCTGAGGCTGATACACTGTGGGGGGCATCTGAGGCTGATACACTGTGAGGGGCATCTGAGGCTGATACACTGTGAGGGGCATCTGAGGATGATATACTGTGAGGGGCATCTGAGGATGATACACTGTGAGGGGCATCTGAGGATGATATACTGTGAGGGGCATCTGAGGCTGATATACTGTGGGGGGCATTTGAGGCTGATACACTGTGGGGGGCATCTGAGGCTGATACACTGTGAGGGGCATCTGAGGCTGATACACTGTGGGGGGCATCTGAGGCTGATGCTGATACACTGTGAGGGGCATCTGAGGCTGAGGCTGATACACTGTGAGGGGCATCTGAGGCTGATACACTGTGGGGGGAATCTGAGGCTGATACACTGTGGGGGGCATCTGAGGCCGATACACTGTGGGGGGCATCTAAGGCTGATACACTGTGGGGGGCATCTGAGGCTGATACACTGTGAGGGGCATCTGAGGCTGATACACTGTGAGGGGCATCTGAGGCTGATACACTGTGAGGGGCATCTGAGGCCGATACACTGTGGGGGGCATCTAAGGCTGATATACTGTGGGGGGCATCTGAGGCTGATACACTGTGGGGGGCATCTGAGGCTGATACACTGTGAGGGGCATCTGAGGCTGATACACTGTGGGGGGCATCTGAGGCTGATACACTGTGGGGGGCATCTGAGGCTGATACACTGTGAGGGGCATCTGAGGCTGATACACTGTGAGGGGCATCTGAGGCTGATACACTGTGAGGGGCATCTGAGGCTGTTACACTGTGGGTGGCATCTGAGGCTGATACACTGTGGGGGGCATCTGAGGATGATACGGGGGGCATCTGAGGCTGATACACTGTGAGGGGCATCTGAGGATGATACACTGTGGGGGTCATCTGAGGATGATACAATGATACACTGTGGGGGTCATCTGAGGATGATACACTGTGAGGGGGGCATCTGAGGCTGATACACTGTGAGGGGCATCTGAGGATGATACACTGTGGGGGGCATCTGAGGATGATACACTGTGGGGGGCATCTGAGGATGATACACTGTGAGGGGCATCTGAGGCTGATACACTATGAGGGACATCTGAGGATGATACACTGTGAGGGGCATCTGAGGCTGATACACTGTGGGGGGGGGGCATCTGAGGCTGATACACTGTGGGGGGGGGCATCTGAGGCTGATACACTGTGAGGGGCATCTGAGGCTGATACACTGTGAGGGGCATCTGAGGCTGATACACTGTGGGGGGCATCTGAGGCTGATACACTGTGGGGAGCATCTGAGGCTGATATACTGTGAGGGGCATCTGAGGATGATACACTGTGAGGGGCATCTGAGGCTGATATACTGTGGGGGGCATCTGAGGCTGATACACTGTGGGGGGCATCTGAGGCTGATACACTGTGGGGGGCATCTGAGGCTGATACACTGTGAGGGGCATCTGAGGCTGATACACTGTGGGGGGCATCTGAGGCTGATACACTGTGGGGGGCATCTGAGGCTGATACACAGTGGGGGGCATCTGAGGCTGATGCTGATACACTGTGAGGGGCATCTGAGGCTGAGGCTGATACACTGTGGGGGGCATCTGAGGCTGATGCTGATACACTGTGAGGGGCATCTGAGGCTGAGGCTGATACACTGTGAGGGGCATCTGAGGCTGAGGCTGATAAACTGTGAGGGCATCCGAGGATGATACACTGTGAGGGGCATCTGAGGCTGATACACTGTGGGGGGGGGGCATCTGAGGCTGATACACTGTGGGGGGGGGGGCATCTGAGGCTGATACACTGTGAGGGGCATCTGAGGCTGATACACTGTGAGGGGCATCTGAGGCTGATACACTGTGGGGGGCATCTGAGGCTGATACACTGTGAGGAGCATCTGAGGCTGATATACTGTGAGGGGCATCTGAGGCTGATACACTGTGGGGAGCATCTGAGGCTGATATACTGTGAGGGGCATCTGAGGATGATATACTGTGAGGGGCATCTGAGGATGATATACTGTGAGGGGCATCTGAGGCTGATATACTGTGGGGGGCATCTGAGGCTGATACACTGTGGGGGGCATCTGAGGCTGATACACTGTGGGGGGCATCTGAGGCTGATACACTGTGAGGGGCATCTGAGGCTGATACACTGTGGGGGGCATCTGAGGCTGATACACTGTGGGGGGCATCTGAGGCTGATACACTGTGGGGGGCATCTGAGGCTGATGCTGATACACTGTGAGGGGCATCTGAGGCTGAGGCTGATACACTGTGGGGGGCATCTGAGGCTGATGCTGATACACTGTGAGGGGCATCTGAGGCTTAGGCTGATACACTGTGAGGGGCATCTGAGGCTGAGGCTGATAAACTGTGAGGGCATCCGAGGATGATATACTGTGGGGGGCATCTGAGGCTGATACACTGTGAGGGGCATCTGAGGATGATACACTGTGAGGGGCATCTGAGGATGATACACTGTGGGGGGCATCTGAGGCTGATATACTGTGGGGGGCATCTGAGGCTGATACACTGTGAGGGGCATCTGGGGCTGATACACTGTGGGGGGCATCTGAGGCTGATACACTGTGGGGGGCATCTGAGGCTGATATACTGTGAGGGGGGGCATCTGAGGATGATACACTGTTAGGGGCATCTGAGGCTGATACACTGTGAGGGGGCATCTGAGGCTGATACACTGTGAGGGGAATCTGAGGATGATACACTGTGAGGGGCATCTGGGGATGATATACTGTGAGGGGCATCTGAGGATGATACACTGTGAGGGGCATCTGAGGATGATATACTGTGAGGGGCATCTGAGGCTGATATACTGTGGGGGGCATTTGAGGCTGATACACTGTGGGGGGCATCTGAGGCTGATACACTGTGAGGGGCATCTGAGGCTGATACACTGTGGGGGGCATCTGAGGCTGATGCTGATACACTGTGAGGGGCATCTGAGGCTGAGGCTGATACACTGTGAGGGGCATCTGAGGCTGATACACTGTGGGGGGAATCTGAGGCTGATACACTGTGGGGGGCATCTGAGGCCGATACACTGTGGGGGGCATCTAAGGCTGATACACTGTGAGGGGCATCTGAGGCTGATACACTGTGGGGGGCATCTGAGGCTGATACACTGTGGGGGGCATCTGAGGCTGATACACAGTGGGGGGCATCTGAGGCTGATGCTGATACACTGTGAGGGGCATCTGAGGCTGAGGCTGATACACTGTGGGGGGCATCTGAGGCTGATGCTGATACACTGTGAGGGGCATCTGAGGCTGAGGCTGATACACTGTGAGGGGCATCTGAGGCTGAGGCTGATAAACTGTGAGGGCATCCGAGGATGATACACTGTGAGGGGCATCTGAGGCTGATACACTGTGGGGGGGGGCATCTGAGGCTGATACACTGTGGGGGGGGGGGGCATCTGAGGCTGATACACTGTGAGGGGCATCTGAGGCTGATACACTGTGGGGGGAATCTGAGGCTGATACACTGTGGGGGGCATCTGAGGCCGATACACTGTGGGGGGCATCTAAGGCTGATACACTGTGAGGGGCATCTGAGGCTGATACACTGTGGGGGGCATCTGAGGCTGATACACTGTGGGGGGCATCTGAGGCTGATACACAGTGGGGGGCATCTGAGGCTGATGCTGATACACTGTGAGGGGCATCTGAGGCTGAGGCTGATACACTGTGGGGGGCATCTGAGGCTGATGCTGATACACTGTGAGGGGCATCTGAGGCTGAGGCTGATACACTGTGAGGGGCATCTGAGGCTGAGGCTGATAAACTGTGAGGGCATCCGAGGATGATACACTGTGAGGGGCATCTGAGGCTGATACACTGTGGGGGGGGGCATCTGAGGCTGATACACTGTGGGGGGGGGGGGCATCTGAGGCTGATACACTGTGAGGGGCATCTGAGGCTGATACACTGTGAGGGGCATCTGAGGCTGATACACTGTGGGGGGCATCTGAGGCTGATACACTGTGGGGAGCATCTGAGGCTGATATACTGTGAGGGGCATCTGAGGATGATATACTGTGAGGGGCATCTGAGGATGATATACTGTGAGGGGCATCTGAGGCTGATATACTGTGGGGGGCATCTGAGGCTGATACACTGTGGGGGGCATCTGAGGCTGATACACTGTGGGGGGCATCTGAGGCTGATACACTGTGAGGGGCATCTGAGGCTGATACACTGTGGGGGGCATCTGAGGCTGATACACTGTGGGGGGCATCTGAGGCTGATACACTGTGGGGGGCATCTGAGGCTGATGCTGATACACTGTGAGGGGCATCTGAGGCTGAGGCTGATACACTGTGGGGGGCATCTGAGGCTGATGCTGATACACTGTGAGGGGCATCTGAGGCTTAGGCTGATACACTGTGAGGGGCATCTGAGGCTGAGGCTGATAAACTGTGAGGGCATCCGAGGATGATATACTGTGGGGGGCATCTGAGGCTGATACACTGTGAGGGGCATCTGAGGATGATACACTGTGAGGGGCATCTGAGGATGATACACTGTGAGGGGCATCTGAGGCTGATACACTGTGGGGGGCATCTGAGGATGATACACTGTGAGGGGCATCTGAGGATGATACACTGTGAGGGGCATCTGAGGATGATATACTGTGAGGGGCATCTGAGGATGATACACTGTGAGGGGCATCTGAGGATGATACACTGTGAGGGGCATCTGAGGATGATACACTGTGGGGGGCATCTGAGGCTGATACACTGTGAGGGGGGCATCTGAGGATGATACACTGTGGGGGGGGGCATCTGAGGCTGATACACTGTGAGGGGCATCTGAGGCTGATACACTGTGAGGGGCGTCTGAGGATGATACACTGTGAGGGGCATCTGAGGATGATACACTGTGAGGGGCATCTGAGGATGATACACTGTGGCGGGCATCTGAGGATGATACACTGTGGGGGGCATCTGAGGCTGATACACTGTGAGGGGGGGCATCTGAGGATGATACACTGTGGGGGGGGGGCATCTGAGGATGATATACTGTGAGGGGCATCTGAGGCTGATACACTGTGAGGGGCGTCTGAGGATGATATACTGTGAGGGGCATCTGAGGCTGATACACTGTGGGGGGCATCTGAGGATGATATACTGTGAGGGGCATCTGAGGCTGATACACTGTGGGGGGCATCTGAGGCTGATACACTGTGAGGGGGGGCATCTGAGGCTGATACACTGTGGGGGGCATCTGAGGATGATACACTGTGAGGGGCATCTGAGGCTGATACACTGTGAGGGGCATCTGAGGCTGATACACTGTTAGGGGCATCTGAGGCTGATACACTGTTAGGGGCATCTGAGGCTGATACACTGTGAGGGGCATCTGAGGATGATACACTGTGGGGGGCATCTGAGGATGATACACTGTGGGGGGCATCTGAGGATGATATACTGTGAGGGGCATCTGAGGCTGATACACTGTGAGGGGCATCTGAGGATGATATACTGTGAGGGGCATCTGAGGCTGATACACTGTGGGGGGCATCTGAGGCTGATACACTGTGGGGGGCATCTGAGGATGATATACTGTGAGGGGCATCTGAGGCTGATACACTGTGAGGGGCATCTGAGGATGATATACTGTGAGGGGCATCTGAGGCTGATACACTGTGGGGGGCATCTGAGGCTGATACACTGTGGGGGGCATCTGAGGATGATATACTGTGAGGGGCACTCTAAAGGGCAACTGAGGTTGAGATGGAGACATAACGCTGAGACTCTACAGGAGCTTTTGTAGATGGTGCCCCTGGGGGCATTTGCAGTCGGCACACCGGCAGCACTCAAAGGGGCATCTGTGGCTGAGATGCGGTACAGGAGCATCTAATGAGCAGTCTGGGTGGGCAGCATCTCTATGGCAAGCGCTTTATGGAGGCAACAGAGACAGATCTGGGGAACATCTTTTGTTCCGACTCCGGGGGCATCTCTATTGCAGGCACTCTATGGGAGCATTTCTACGGGGCACTCTATGGTAGGCACTCTATTCATCATCAGTTGGCACACTGAAGGCATCTCTGTGGCAGGCACTCTATGGGGAATCTGTCGGCACATTGACGGCATCTTGGTGGCTTACATTCTATGGGGGCATTGCTATGGGAGCATTTCTATGGTAGGCAATCTATGTGAGCTTGTCTATGGGAGCATTTCTATGGTAGGCACTCTATGGGAGCTTGTCTATTGGAGCATTTCTATGGTAGGCACTCTATGGGAGCTTGTCTATGGGAGCATTTCTATGGTAGGCACTCTATAGGAGCTTGTCTATGGGAGCATTTCTATGGTAGGCACTCTATGGGAGCTTGTCTATGGGAGCATTTCTATGGTAGGCACTTTATGTGAGCTTGTCTATGGGAGCATTTCTATGGTAGGCACTCTATGGGGCATCTGTCAGCACATTGAGGGCATTTTGGTGGCTTACATTCTATGGGGGCATTTCTGTGGAGCATATCTATGATAGGCACTCTATGGGGTGTCTCTCGTTGGCACACTGAGGGCATCTAGTTGACAGGAGCATTTCTATGGACCATCTCTATGGTAAGCACTCTATGGGGGCATTTCTATGGAGCATCTCTATGGTAAGCACTCTATGGGAGCATTTCTATGGAGCACTCTATGGTAGGCACTCTATGGGAGCTTTTCTATGGAGCATCTCTATGGTAAACACTCTAAGGGAGCATTTCTATGGAGCATCTCTATGGTAAGCACTCTATGGGAGCTTTTCTATGGAGCACTCTATGGTCGGCACTCTATGGGAGCATTTCTGTGGAGCATCTCTATGGTAAGCACTCTATGGGGGCATTTCTATGGAGCATCTCTATGGGGGCATTTCTATGGAGCATCTCTATGGTAAGCACTCTATGGGAGCATTTCTATGGAGCATCTCTATGGTAAGCACTCTATGGGAGCATTTCTATGGAGCATCTCTATGGTAAGCACTCTATGGGAGCATTTCTATGGAGCATCTCTATGGTAAGCACTCTATGGGAGCATTTCTATGGAGCATCTCTATGGTAGGCACTCTATGGGAGCATTTCTATGGAGCATCTCTATGGTAGGCACTCTATGGGAGCATTTCTATGGAGCATCTCTATGGTAAGCACTCTATGGGAGCTTTTCTATGGAGCATCTCTATGGTAAACACTCTAAGGGAGCATTTCTATGGAGCACTCTATGGTAGGCACTCTATGGGAGCTTTCCTATGGAGCATCTCTATGGTAAACACTCTAAGGGAGCATTTCTATGGAGCACTCTATGGTAGGCACTCTATGGGAGCATTTCTGTGGAGCACTCTATGGTAGGCACTCTATGGGAGCATTTCTGTGGAGCACTCTATGGTAAGCACTCTATGGGAGCTTTTCTATGGAGCACTCTATGGTAGGCACTCTATGGGAGCATTTCTGTGGAGCATCTCTATGGTAAGCACTCTATGGGAGCATTTCTATGGAGCACTCTATGGTAGGCACTCTATGGGAGCTTTTCTATGGAGCATCTCTATGGTAAGCACTCTATGGGAGCTTTTTTATAAAGCACTCTATGGTAGGCACTCTATGGGACCATTTCTGTGGAGCATCTCTATGGTAAGCACTCTATGGGAGCATTTCTATGGAGCGCTCTATGGTAGGCACTCTATTAGGGCATCACTAGTGGGCACACTGAGGGCATCTCTGTAGGCAGCATTCTCTGGGGACATTTCTATGAGGGCATCTCTGTGGCAGGCACTTTATGGGGGCTTTTCTATGACATGCACTCCATCTAAGGCTGAGACACTGGCAGCACATTTAGTTTGCACATGGATGAGCTAGGGGTGGTGATGGTTTTTTCCACTTTGAGATGTTGGAGACTATGTCACTATTTAGGGCAGTTGGAGGGGCGCTTGGCACTCATGAGATTTTTGCACTTACACCCTCAGACATAGATGTTTCACAATAGCCTAATGCCCCCCCCAAAAAAATACTCATGCAAATAACGCGCAAGTGCCATCCTATCAGCGTGCGGTGCGTTGATAATTATCCAGTGACCGCTTGGTTGTGGTGTCACTTGCTTATTACCTTCAGATGGATGACCAGGTGACCGCACAAGTGGCGTATGGTACAAATACTGTATATACTACCGTGAATCCAATTATCCTATAACATTGTCCCCTTAAGCAGCATACTGTCTGTAGGTTTGGCTTCTTTGCAGTATTTCTAGATGTTCGGAGCGGGGTCATTAGAGGGGTAAATCAGCTACAGATTAAATTACTGGTGAGTGGGCAGAAATAGATTTCATTATCTCCAGCAGTGAAGGGGTTAAAGATTCACAGCCTCAGTGAGCGTTTGTTCCCACACACCCTTAACCTCCGCTGTAATCTTGGGTCTGTCTTCTGCCTACACCTCTCCATCTGGATGGATCGTGCGGCGTAACCCCCATCCCACCATGGGTGCAGCATCTGCAGCACAAGCCCCTGGTGGGGTTTTTCTCGGATAATCCTGTGACCTTCTCCCCCCTTAACTTTCGTTTGCACCCCCTCATCCCACTAGGTATCCGCTCTGTGAGGTTAGAGAAAGAGGGAATGTGAGCCAAATCTGTCCGTTCGGATGGATGATGAGTCGGTTCGGTATTTAGACCATGACAGAGATAGATGCGTAGATAATATAATGGATCCTGAGATACATCGGAGAGAGATTTCGAGGACACGTCGGTTCACAGTCCGTGGGATCGTGAAGGAATGATTTCTAGGCTGCCACCTGCTCCTGGTCACGCAGGGAGCGCCGCGTCTGCCCCGTTCTGCCTGAGCCTGGCACTACCAGCCTGGTAACTCGCTCACCATTTTTGAGGGGTAATCACCAGATGTCTAAGCTGGAGGCGTCTTGACTTTAGAGACGAAAAATGGGTCTTTTGTTTGTGTCCTTCATTAACATGTTCAACGCCCGGGTGTTGTAACAGCAGAGTAGACGCTGGTCTCTGAGTCTAGGACATGACCCATGTTTAAAGACTGAATAACTTCACCCCAGAAACATATTGGGATTATGGAACCCCCATTTTGTAAAGGAGGACATCATACGTTCTGGTTGTGATGTTATGGTCATCACATACAGCTATAATTAAGAAAAGGGAGATTCCTTAGACTCTTCACTCATATGAGCTAGCAACAAGCCAATATTAGTTTGCGAATCCACTTCTTCACTTTGGTCAAAGTAGTGGAAACTATGGCTATTATACGAGAGTGGACTCAGCCTTCGTTAAGCTCCTTACTCCCTGTTCCAAACTTCCCTCCTTCGTGAGCTATGCAAGCTAGCAAATCCAGGAGGAAAAAAAATGTCTTATGGGTTGTGTCAAGAAATAGGAGAATAGAGGACAAATACTGGTTCTTCATGTTTCGGAATAATTGATTAGTTATATGAAGTATTAGTAGGAGATGGGAGTCAAGTTGATTCTTTCTCTAGACCTCATCTCCAATGTGTACACTCCAGTTCTCCTTTACATCTCATCCAACTGGAGATGGACCACCAGTCATATTTCTACATTACCTCAACTGGAAATGGGACAACAGACCTCTTACATCTTTTCTATCTGGAGATGGGCCAACAGTTCATCTTCTACATCTCTTCCACCTAGAGATGGGCCACAAGTCCTCCTTTTACATCTCTTCCAATTGGACATGGGCAACATTTCATCTATCTTTTGCAATTGGAGATGGGAAACAAGTCCTCTTTTTACGTCTCTTCCAACTGCAGCTAGACCAGGAGTTCTTCTACATCTTTTCCATCTGGAAAAGGGCCACCAATTATTCTTTGTATTTTCCAACTGGAGAGGAGCCACCAGTCCTTTTACATCTCTTCCAACTGGAGATGGACCACTAGTCATACTTCTACATCACCTCAATTGGAAATGGGCCAACAGACATTCTAATTCTCTTTCAGAAGGAGATAGGCCACCAATGTCTCTACTACATGCCATTGGTCGGACATGGACAGCCAGTCTTTCATCTACATCTCTGCCTACTAGAGATGGACCACTAGATCTGCTTGTACATCTCTTTCAACTGGAGACAGGCCACAAGTTGTTCTTCAACTCTTTCATCTAGAGATAGGCCAGAAGTCCTCATATTACATATTTTTCTATTGGAGTTGGGCCACCAGTTCATCTTCATCTTCCCCAACTGGTTATTGACCACTCCTCTTCTACTTCTGTTTCAACAGGAGAAGTGCTACCAATCCTCCTTCTTCATCTTACGCAACTGGAGAAATGCCACCAGTCCTTCTCCTTCATCTTACCCAACTTGAGATGGGCCACCAGTTATTTTTCTACATTCCTTCCAACTAGAAATGAGTCACTAATACTCCTACATCTCTTCCAACTGGAGATGGGCCACGAGTTCATCTTCCCCAAGGTGCTATTGACCACTTTTCTTTTATAGCTTTTTCTACTGGAGAAGTGCCACCTATCCTCCTTCAAATTATCCAACTTGAGAAGTGCCAAAAGTCCAACTTCTTCATCTTATCCAACTGGAGATGAGCCACCAGTCATTTTTCTACATTTCTTCCAACTAGAGATGAGTCACTAGTACTTCTACATCTCTTCCTACTGGAGATGGGACACCAGTACTTCTACATCTTTTCTATCTGGAGATGGGCCAACAGTTAGTTTTCTACATCGCTTCCATCTAGAGATGGGCCACAAGTCCTCCTTTTACATCTCTTGCCACTGGAGATGGGTCAATATTTCATCTATCTTTTGCAACTGGAGAGTGGCCACCAGTCATACTTCTACATCATCTCAACTGGGAATGGGCCAACAGACCTTCTACATCTGTTTCAGCAAAAGATCTCATTGCCTGAAGATGGACAGCCAGTCTTTCATCTACATCTCTTCCTACTAGAGATGGACCATTAGATCTGCTTGTACATCTCTTTCAACTGGAAAAAGGCCTCTAGTTATTCAACTCTTTCATATAGAGATGGACCAGCAATCTTCCTAGTACATATCTTGCTAATGGAGATGGGCCACCAGTTCATGTACCTCAACTGGTTATTGACCACTTTACATCTGTTTCAACTGGAGAAGTGCCACCAGTCCTCCTCCTTCATCTTACCCAACTGGAGATATATGCCACCAGTCATTTTTCTACATTTCTTCCAAATAGAGATGAGTCACAACTACTTGTACATTTCTTCCAAATGGAGATGGGCTACCAGTACTTCTGCATCTTTTCTATCTGGAGATGGGCCAACAGTTTGTCTTCTACATCTCTTCCATCTAGAGATGAGCCACAAATCCTCCTTTTATATCTCTTCCAACTGAAGGATGGGTCAACATTTCATCTATCTTTTTCAACTGGAGATGGGAAACAAGTCTTCCTTTCACATATCTTCCAACTGCAGATAGACCATCAGTTCTTCTACATCTTTTTCATCTAGAGAAGGGCCACCAATTCTAATTTGTATTTTCCAACTGGAGAGGAGTCACCAGCCCACCTTTTACATCTCTTCCAACTGGAGAGGTGCCACCAGTCCTCCTTTTACATCTCTTCCAACTGAAGAGGAGCCACCAGTCCTCCTTTTACATTTCTTCCAACTGTAGAGGAGCCACCAGTCCACCTTTTACATCTCTTCCAACTGCAGAAGTGCCACCAGTCCACCTTTTACATCTCTTCCAACTGCAGAGGAGCCACCAGTCCTCCTTTTACATCTCTTCCCACAGAGTATAGGTCATCATGTTCTTCTGTATCTTCTCCAACTAGAGATGGCCCACCAGTCCTTTACTGCATCTCTTCCAACTGCAGATGGGCTACCAATACTTCCAGTTCAAGGTTTAGCCTGATTTTATCAAGGATCTTCTGCTTTATGGTGTTTTCTCAGATCTGGAGCTTTAGCCATACTTGTTCCCTCTAGCTTCTTTCAGACCCATAAAGACTAGCAGAGAACATCACAGTGTGAACAGTCGCGGCCCAGTGGGAAGTTGAACTGGTTACACAAAATGGTGAGGACAAGACAAGCTTAACCTGTCACCCACAATCTCATGTGACGTGGGCTGCTCGTACCTGCTATTAATCACAATCCTCCCATATGATGACTGCGGGGTATTAATTACACAGGCCTGTGCCAGCTCTGGAAAGCAGCCAGGCCACGAAACTGACACCAACTGCGGGCCCGACACATTCTGCTTTGTTTCATCGTTACTACGATTTCCTTTTTTAAGAGGCTGATTTTGCTTTACGTATGTTTTTCATGAGTTTGTGAAATCCTCCTTATCCCTGGTGATGACTTCACATCTGAAATCACTTCTGCCCTCATAGATTAACATTCTTCATGATAATCTCATCACAAAGTAGACGGGATCTAAGATAATTAGTGTAAATGTTGAGGGCTATTTGGTAGCAATATGGTAGGGCGTCTACGGTTTCTGGCTTTTGGCTAACAGCTAGTGGTGGGATTACTCCTTGTTGTTACATAGTTTAAAGGGGTCAACTAAGGATAGACATTAGTGGAACATGCCACGAATGTCCAGTCGGTGACCAGTAGAGGTAACAGCTGTACTATGATGAGCACCGTTTCACTTAGGCTCTTCGTGGCGTTGGGTCTACATGTTGGACTGGACTATTGGCTATAATAACCCCCCAAAAATAAAAATCAAACAGTACCAACAACAAACATGGACCTTCCTGATCCTACAATTTGTTCTAGTGCTTGGCAGAACCCATCACTGTCAGATTTTGGTTAGAAATTTTCCTCAACCCTATAATACTAGCTATGGTGCCTAATGTCAGAAGTAGTAGATATCACCAAAATTGGACTCCCCAATTTTAGGACATTCTAAACTCCACCCCATGACCTGCCAGGGATGCCCACTATGGGACATATATGCAATGGTTTACACCATTGTCTATCCTGAAACAAATATTTACCTTGGTTTGTACAAGTGCAACCCAATGAGGTCTCCTAAAACAACTGGTACAAGGAAGGATCTCCTACCGTGACTACCATCTGTCCCTCAAAAAAACTCAAACAAGGGTCAATGTATGCCCTATGGGGCATATTTGTAATGGCTTTCACTAGTACCTATCCTGAAACAAATCTTTCTCTTGGTTTGTAGAAGTTCAGCCCAATAAGGTCTCCAGAAAAATGGTATAAGGAAGGATCTCCTACTGTGACTACCATCTGTCTCTCCAAAAACCTCAAACAAGGGTCAATATATATTTGTAATGGCTTCCACTAGTACCTATCCTGAAACAAATCTTTCTCTTGGTTTGTAGAAGTTCAACCCAATGAGGTCTCCTAATAAAAATGGTATAAGGAAGGATCTTCTACTGTGACTACCATCTGTCCCTCCAAAAACACCAAACAAGTGTCAATGTATGCCCTATGGGGCATATTTCTAATAACTACCACTAGTAACTATCCTGTAACAAATCTTCCTCTTGGTTTGTACAAGTGCAACCCAATGAGTTCTCCTAAAAAATGGTACAAGGAAGGATTTCCTACCATGACTACCATCTGTCCCTCCAAAAACCTCAAACAAGGGTCAATGTATGCCCTTTGACACTGCCCAATTGGCTTACCTCTCCTCACCTAATCCGTCTCAGCCTGGCCAGAAAATATTGAGTTACACCTCCAATATTTTACCGTATGAGGCCATTCGCTTTCAGCTTTAGCAAACCCAAGTACAGTAACTCCTTCAAATTAAGCATCAGTAACACACCTATATGGTACTAAGTTGAAAGTGCCTTTTAAGTGGATTTGTCACTGGATCGAAAGTCTACAGTTCTTTCTCCTTTTTTATTCCTGCTGCTCTCATGAGTATTCAATTTTTTACGTTTTTTAATTACGCCAAACGGTTCCAGAGATATGGGCTTTTTTACTTAGATCATAAAGATATTCTGTGTACTTTTTAAAGTGGGCGTGGTTCACTGGATTCTCTAGGGGAGTGTCTTAAGCCTGCTTTGCATATTAGCATTTTATGTGCAGTACATAAAAAGACCCATATCTTTGGAACCGTATAGCGGATTTTAAAAAAGAAAAAAAAATAAATGGAATAATCATGGGATCAGTGGGAATGTGATGAGCAAAACCTGGACACTTTTGACCTAGTGGTAGATCCCCTTTACGGGAAGATATATGCTCATTTCCTAATTATGCTGAATTAGTCTTCATTATCCTGAAATTTATTTTCACGATAACTATGGGATAGTGGAGAACCGGGGCTCCTAGGCTGTCCCTCAAGCGACGGGGGATTATCCTATCCCTAACCTCAGGGATAGTCCTGATGGTGGAGAGGCCCGAATCTCCTTCTTGGCCCTGCTCCTGATCAGTCTTGATCCAATCCCAAGGGAGGGATGGAATAGGAGTGGGATGAAACCCCAGATAAAGACAGACAAGGGAAAACCAAAACTGTTACACAGCACGCACACACACACACACGCAAAGGTAAGGACAATTAGAGGTTCATGATGAAGGAAACAACAACAACCGCACCAAGCAATTAACAATTTTCACCAGTAAGGGGTACTTTGCACGTTGCGACATCGCACCTGCGATATCGTCGAGGTCAAATCGAAAGTGACGCACATCCGGTGTCCGTAACGATGTCGCAACGTGTAAAGCCTAGATGCACCGATAAACGATCGCAAAAGCGTCATAAATCGGCGATCTGTGTAGCGTCGGTCATTTCCATAATGTCGGATCGACCGCTGTTACGATGTTGTTCCTCGTTCCTGCGGCAGCACACATCGCTGTGTGTGAAGCCGCAGGAGCGAGGAACATCTCCTTACCTGCCTCCACCGGCTATGCCGAAGGAAGGAGGTGGGCAGGATGTTACGTCCTGCTCATCTCCGCCCCTCCGCTTCTATTGGCCGCCTGCCGTGTGACGTCGCTGTGACGCCGCACGACCCGCCCCCTTAGGAAGGAGGCGGGTCGCCGGCCAGAGCGACGTCGCAGGGCAGGTGAGTGCGTGTGAAGCTGCCGTAGCGATAATGTTCGCTACGGCAGCAATCACAAGATATCTCAGCTGCGACGGGGGCGGGGACAATCGCGCTCGGCATCGCAAGCATCGGTTTGCGATGTCGTAGTGTGCAAAGTGCCACTTAGTCTAGGACACCACACCTCACAGACCAACATAGAATAAACTATAGCTGACATAGGTGGAAGGGTTCAACCAGCATAAATAGGAGGAAAGCAGATGTGATAGGCCTCCCCACAACATATGACAAAAGGAGCAAGCAGACCGGCAGAGATTAACTCTTGCTATGAATCAGCACACGGCAGGTCGATGCCCCAGTTTGCCTATGTTGATCCCAGACATAAAAAAAGCATTGAGCAGAGAATCTGCAATCTGAACAGAGCCCGACACCGCCATGACAGTCGGAGAAGTTTGTGTAAAACTCCGTGTGACATTTATAGATCAGACGTTAATTTTCCATTGAAAATTTCTCTTACCTATTCCTTATCTATTATATGTTATAATCACAATACCAGGTCCCCAAATATAAAATGTCTCCCACCCCCTCCCCTCCCCTGTGCTTGGCCCCTGGTTCAGATATGTCACTGTCACCCCTGCCTCCATTTGTCAGGCTGTCGCTCGTGTCTGTGGCACAAATCAATTACATTGGTAATGTAATAACACTGGGCCAGACTCCACCATAAACATGCCTGTCATCACCTTTTAAAAAGCCCAACACATTTATTGAGGTTAAAGGCTGGAACATTTGGGGGACCCGAGACTTAGTGACTGACATATCCCCTAAAAGGCACAGAATAATGAACAGGGGGGGATAGATAGGGCAGGGAGGGGTTAACGCAGTAATTGTCAGCCAGATATAAGATAAAAGGTGAGACAAAATGCAAAATATCCCATGTGCCAGAAACGGGGGTCGAGGTCGATGTTCTAGGGCCCCGCTGCGGAATCTGCGGCAGACTGGCTCCTTAACCCTTCACCTCCTGCCTGCGCGTCCCCTGCCGAGTGTAAGCTCCTTTTTCACAGGACTAGGTGCAAACTGACCAAGGCCCATCATAGAATTATCACGGAGCAATAGTTTATCGCCACCTAGTGGCCAAATTCTCATGTAGGGCTGCTTTTTAGATGGCAAAAAGTGATTTTATAAAGTCCTAATGATAAACCCTCCCTACTGTCTAATAGAGAGTATTAGAACTTCTCGGACCCCCACCGACCACAACCCGAAGTCTCCTAATATAAGCGTGTGGGGGCAGGATTTTAATGGGGAGACACAGGGGGGCACGTTGTCACTATGGAGACGTAGGGCACTATTACCTTATGAAGTCAGAAACTGGACACTACTAAATGGGGGAAGTATTACCATGCAGAGGCACTGAGAGGGCACTGTGAGTGGGTGGAAATACACAATGGGCACTTTTACTGTGTGGGGGCAATATTACCATGTGGAAAGACAAAGAGGGGTAAGGGGGGACTATAATTGTGTGGAGCCACAGATTTGGCACTATTACGGTGTGGGGGGCAGTATTTCTATGGCGAGACGTAGATAAGGCACTAGTACCATGTAGAGATACAGAGGAGGCATTATTACCATATGGAGTGACAGAGGCATGATACTGTTATGGAGATAGTGAGGTGGCACAATTACATTGTGGAGACACCGAGGGGGATTTTTACCATTTGAAGATAGAGAGGGCACTACTACTATGTGGAGACAAGACAGAGGGGGCACTACTACTATGTGGAGACAGAGGGGGCACTACTACTATGTGGAGACAGAGGGGGCACTACTACTATGTGGAGACAGAGGGGCCACTACTACGTGGAGTTAGAGGGGGCACTACTACTATGTGGAGACAGAGGGGGCACTACTACTATGTGGAGACAGAGGGGGCACTACTACTATGTGGAGACAGAGGGGCCACTACTACTATGTGGAGTTAGAGGGGGCACTACTACTATGTGGAGACAGAGGGGGCACTACTACTATGTGGAGACAGAGGGGGCACTACTACTATGTGGAGACAGAGGGGGCACTACTACTAAGTGGAGACAGAGGGGGCACTACTACTATGTGGAGACAGAGGGGCCACTACTACTATGTGGAGACAGAGGGGGCACTACTACTATGTGGAGACAGAGAGGGCACTACTACTATGTGGAGACAGAGGGGGCACTACTACTATGTGGAGACAAAGGGGGCACTATTACTATGTGGAGACAGAGGGGGCACTACTACTATGTGGAGACAGAGGGGCCACTACTACTATGTGGAGACAGAGGGGCCACTACTACTATGTGGAGACAAAGGGGCCACTACTACTATGTGGAGACAGAGGGGGGCACTACTACTATGTGGATACAGAGGGGCCACTACTACTATGTGGAGACAGAGGGGGCACTACTACTATGTGGAGACAGAGGGGCCACTACTACTATGTGGAGACAGAGGGGCCACTACTACTATGTGGAGACAGAGGGGGCACTACTACTATGTGGAGACAGAGGGGCCACTACTACTATGGGGAGACAGAGAGGGCACTACTACTATGTGGAGACAGAGGGGGCACTACTACTATGTGGAGACAGAGAGGGCACTACTACTATGTGGAGACAGAGGGGGCACTACTACTATGTGGAGACAAAGGGGGCACTATTACTATGTGGAGACAGAGGGGGCACTACTACTATGTGGAGACAGAGGGGCCACTACTACTATGTGGAGACAGAGGGGCCACTACTACTATGTGGAGACAAAGGGGCCACTACTACTATGTGGAGACAGAGGGGGGCACTACTACTATGTGGATACAGAGGGGCCACTACTACTATGTGGAGACAGAGGGGCCACTACTACTATGTGGAGACAGAGGGGCCACTACTACTATGTGGAGACAGAGGGGCCACTACTACTATGTGGAGACAGAGGGGGCACTACTACTATGTGGAGACAGAGGGGCCACTACTACTATGGGGAGACAGAGGGGCCACTACTACTATGTGGAGACAGAGGGGCCACTACTACTATGTGGAGACAGAGGGGGCACTAATACTATGTGGAAGCAGAGGGGGCACTACTACTATGTGGAGACAGAGGGGGCACTACTACTATGTGGAGACAGAGGGGGCACTACTACTATGTGGAGACAGAGAGGGCACTACTACTATGTGGAGACAAAGGGGGCACTATTACTATGTGGAGACAGAGGGGCCACTACTACTATGTGGAGACAGAGGGGCCACTACTACTATGTGGAGACAGAGGGGGCACTACTACTATGTGGAGACAGAGGGGCCACTACTACTATGGGGACACAGAGGGGCCACTACTACTATGTGGAGACAGAGGGGCCACTACTACTATGTGGAGACAGAGGGGGCACTAATACTATGTGGAAGCAGAGGGGGCACTACTACTATGTGGAGACAGAGGGGCCACTACTACTATGTGGAGACAGAGGGGGCACTACTACTATGTGGAGACAGAGGGGCCACTACTACTATGTGGAGACAGAGGGGCCACTACTACTATGTGGAGACAGAGGGGGCACTAATACTATGTGGAAGCAGAGGGGGCACTACTACTATGTGGAGACAGAGGGGGCACTACTACTATGTGGAGACAGAGGGGGCACTACTACTATGTGGAGACAGAGAGGGCACTACTACTATGTGGAGACAGAGGGGCCACTACTACTATGTGGAGACAGAGGGAGCACTACTACTATGTGGAGACAAAGGGGGCACTACTACTATGTGGAGACAAAGGGGGCACTACTACTATGTGGAGACAGAGAGGGCACTACTACTATGTGGAGACAGAGGGGCCACTACTACTATGTGGAGACAGAGAGGGCACTACTACTATGTGGAGACAAAGGGGGCACTATTACTATGTGGAGACAGAGGGGGCACTACTACTATGTGGAGACAGAGGGGGCACTACTACTATGTGGAGACAGAGGGGGCACTACTACTATGTGGAGACAGAGGGGCCACTACTACTATGTGGAGACAGAGGGGGCACTACTACTATGTGGAGACAGAGGGGCCACTACTACTATGGGGAGACAGAGGGGCCACTACTACTATGTGGAGACAGAGGGGCCACTACTACTATGTGGAGACAGAGGGGGCACTAATACTATGTGGAAGCAGAGGGGGCACTACTACTATGTGGAGACAGAGGGGGCACTACTACTATGTGGAGACAGAGGGGCCACTACTACTATGTGGAGACAGAGGGGCCACTACTACTATGTGGAGACAGAGGGGGCACTACTACTATGTGGAGACAGAGGGGCCACTACTACTATGGGGAGACAGAGGGGCCACTACTACTATGTGGAGACAGAGGGGCCATTACTACTATGCGGAGACAGAGGGGGCACTAATACTATGTGGAAGCAGAGGGGGCACTACTACTATGTGGAGACAGAGGGGGCACTACTACTATGGGGAGACAGAGAGGGCACTACTACTATGTGGAGACAAAGGGGGCACTATTACTATGTGGAGACAGAGAGGGCACTACTACTATGTGGAGACAGAGGGGCCACTACTACTATGTGGAGACAGAGGGAGCACTACTACTATGTGGAGACAAAGGGGGCACTAATACTATGTGGAGACAAAGGGGGCACTACTACTATGTGGAGACAGAGAGGGCACTACTACTATGTGGAGACAGATGGGACACTACTACTATGTGGATACAGGGGGCACTACTACTATGTGGAGACAGAGGGGGCACTACTACTATGTGGAGACAGAGGGAGCACTACTACTATGTGGAGACAAAGGGGGCACTACTACTATGTGGAGACAGAGAGGGCACTACTACTATGTGGAGACAGAGGGAGCACTACTATGTGGAGACAAAGAGGGCACTACTACTATGTGGAGACAGGGCACTACTATGTGGAAACAGAGGGGGCACTACTACTATGTGGAGACAGAGAGGGCACTACTACTATGTGGAAACAAAGGGGGCACTACTACTATGTGGAGACAGAGGGAGCACTACTACTATGTGGAGACAGAGAGGGCACTACTACTATGTGGAGACAGAGGGAGCACTACTATGTGGAGACAAAGAGGGCACTACTACTATGTGGAGACAGGGCACTACTACTATGTGGAAACAGAGGGAGCACTACTACTATGTGGAGACAGAGAGGGCACTACTACTATGTGAACACAGAGAGGGCACTACTACTATGTGAACACAGAGATGGGCACTACTACTATGTGAACACAGAGAGGGCACTACTACTATGTGGAGACAGAGGGGGGCACTACTACTATGTGGAGACAGAGAGGGCACTACTACTATTTGGAGACAAAGGGGGCACTACTACTATGTGGAGACAGAAGGGGCACTACTACTATGTGAACACAGAGAGGGCACTACTACTATGTGGAAACAGAGAGGGCACTACTACTATGTGGAGACAAAGGGGGCACTACTACTATGTGGAGACAGAAGGGGCACTACTACTATGTGAACACAGAGAGGGCACTACAACTATGTGGAAA
Organism: Anomaloglossus baeobatrachus; assembly: GCF_048569485.1. NCBI lineage: Eukaryota > Metazoa > Chordata > Amphibia > Anura > Aromobatidae > Anomaloglossus > Anomaloglossus baeobatrachus. Next base: position 286,278,773 of record NC_134359.1, on the reverse strand, counting down.
CAGAGGGAGCACTACTACTATGTGGAGACAAAGGGGGCACTACTACTATGTGAACACAGAGAGGGGGCACTATACCATGTTGAGGCACAGAGAGGGGGCACTATACCATGTGGAGACAGAGGGGCCACTACTACTATGTGCAGTTAGAGGGGGCATGATTATATTATGGAGATGCTGAGGGGGCACAATTACACTGTGGAGACATGGAGGGGCATTATTACCATGTGTAGACACAGAGGGGGCACTATTACTATGCAGAGGCACAGAGGGGGCACTATTAAAATTTGGAGATAGAGGGGGTACTATTAAAATTTGGAGATAGAGGGGCACTATTACTATATGGAGGCACAGAAGGGGTACTATTAAAATTTGGAGAAAGAGGGGTCACTATTACTACCGTATGTAGAGGCACAGACTGGGTACCCTAATACCATGTAGAGATACAGAGGGAGCACTATTATAGTGTGGCAATACATAGAGGGCACTATTACCATAAGGAGGCACAGAGTTGGCGCTATTACTGTGTAGAGGCAAAGAGGGGGCACTTTTACCATGTGGAGTTAGAGGGGGCACTATTACTATGTGGAGTTAGAGGGGGCATGATTGTATTATGGAGATGCTGAGGGAGCACAATTACACTGTGGAGACGTGGAGGGGCATTGTTACCATATGTAGGCACAGAGGGGGCACTATTACTATGTGGAAGCACAGAGGGGGCACTATTAAAATTTGGAGATAGAGGGGGCACTATTACTATGTGGAGGCACAGACTGGGCACCCTAATACCATGTAGAGATACAGAGTGAGCACTATTATAGTGTGGCTATACATAGAGGGCACTATTACCATAAGGAGGCAAAGAGTTGGCGCTATTACTGTGTAGAGGCAAAGAGGGGGCACTGTTACCATGGGGAGGTACATATGGGGCTCTATTAGCACTTGCATTTACACAGGGGGCACCTTTACCATGTGGAGACACAGAAGAGATTGAGTGTAATAGTTTCTGGTAACAGGATCGACCCATGGATAAAGAGACAGACATGGGGAAAAATAATTAAAACTAGATAATGGAAGATAATGGCGGGGAATCCCAATGCTGCCTCTACGTGTGCGTACCCCTTTAAATCAGAATGTTGATTGTTTTTAGGCCACAGTGTCAGAACTTATGTAGAAGTGTCTCCCTGTGACCGGCCGGCACCTGCACCCTCCTCTGTATCTGCGCTCAGAGAGCCATTGTCCTGCATTGGCCGTGGCCAGCGCAGCTGCACCGTCCCTCGCAGGCTGCGAATGGAGCCCGATTCATATTTAAAGAGGCAGATGTCGGAGAAAGAGCCCGTTGTCCCCGCAGCTTTTCATCCCCACACAGCACTATACAAGGCTTGGTCCATTTTGTGATGTTAATTTGCGGCTACCAAAAATATTGGTATGGCTATAAACCTAAATTACCAAATGAGAGTCACTCGTACAAATGACAAATATAATGGAAATAAACCACTGCATGATGGGGACATAGTCAGTTTTGACTTTTTTCTGTATATAGGAGCAGTATTATAGTAGTTATATTCTTGTACATAGAGGCAGTATTATAGTAGTTATATTCTTGTACATAGGGGCCAGTATTATAGTAGTTATATTCTTGTACATAGGGGGCAGTATTATAGTAGTTATATTCTTGTACATAGGGCCAGTATTATAGTAGTTATATTCTTGTACATAGGGAGGCAGTATTATAGTAGTTATATTCTTGTACATAGGAGCAGTATTATAGTAGTTATATTCTTGTGCATAGAGGCAGTATTATAGTAGTTATATTCTTGTACATAGAGGCAGTATTATAGTAGTTATATTCTTGTACATAGGAGCAGTATTATAGTAGTTATATTCTTGTACATAGGGGCAGTATTATAGTAGTTATATTCTTGTACATAGGGGCAGTATTATAGTAGTTATATTCTTGTACATAGGAGCAGTGTTATAGTAGTTATATTCTTGTACATAGGGGCAGTATTATAGTAGTTATATTCTTGTATATAGGAACAGTATTATAGTAGTTATATTCTTGTACATAGGGGGCAGTAGTATAGTAGTTATATTCTTGTACATAGGGGGCAGTATTATAGTAGTTATATTCTTGTACATAGGGGCAGTATTATAGTAGTTATATTCTTGTACATAGGGGGCAGTATTATAGTAGTTATATTCTTGTACATAGGAGCAGTATTATAGTAGTTATATTCTTGTACTTAGGGGGCAGTATTATAGTAGTTATATTCCTGTACATAGGGGGCAGTATTATAGTAGTTATATTCTTGTACATAGGGGACAGTATTATACTAGTTATTTTCTTGTACATAGGGGACAGTATTATAGTAGTTATATTCTTGTACATAGGAGGCAGTATTATAGTAGTTATATTCTTGTACATAGGAGCAGTATTATAGTAGTTATATTCTTGTACATAGAGAGCAGTATTATAGTAGTTATATTCTTGTACATAGGGGACAGTGTTATAGTAGTTATATTCTTGTACATAGGGGGCAGTATTATAGTAGTTATATTCTTGTACATAGGGGGGCAGTATTATAGTAGTTATATTCTTGTACATAGGGGGCAGTATTATAGTAGTTATATTCTTGTACATAGGGGGCAGTATTATAGTAGTTATATTCTTGTACATAGGGGGCAGTATTATAGTAGTTATATTCTTGTACATAGGGGGCAGTATTATAGTAGTTATATTCTTGTACATAGGGGCAGTATTATAGTAGTTATATTCTTGTACATAGGGGCAGTATTATAGTAGTTATATTCTTGTATATAGGAGCAGTATTATAGTAGTTATATTCTTGTACATAGGGGGCAGTATTATAGTAGTTATATTCTTGTACATAGGGGCAGTATTATAGTAGTTGTATTCTTGTACATAGGGGACAGTATTATACTAGTTATTTTCTTGTACATAGGGGACAATATTATAGTAGTTATATTCTTGTACATAGGGGGGCAGTATTATAGTAGTTATACAGTATTCTTGTACAGAGCGGAAATATTACAGTAGTTATTTTTCTGTATATTGAGGCAATATTCTATTAAATATTTTTTTATACAGTGGGGAAAATAAGTATTTGATCCTCTACCGATTTTGCTCGTTTTCCCACCTACAAAGAATGGAGAGGTCTGTAATTTTTATTGTAGGTAACATCATCTGTGACAGACAGGAAAAAAAATCTAAAAAATCCCATTGTAAGATTTTTGAATAATTAATTTGCATTTTATTGCATTAAATAAGTATTTGATACAATAGAAAAACTGAACTTAATATTTGGTAGAAACCTTTGTTTGCAGTTAAAGAAGTCGGACGTTTCCTGCAGTTCTTCACCAGGTTTGCACACACTACAGAAGGGATTTTGGCGATTTCTCCGTACTGATCTTCTCCAGATCTTTCACGACACTCCTCCATACATATTTTCTCCAGATCTTTCAGGTCACTCCTCCATACAGATCTTTCAGGACACTCCTCCAAACAGATCTTCTCCAGATCTCTCAGGTCACTCCTCCATACAGATCTTCTTCAGATCTTTCAGATCACTCCTCCATACAGATCTTCTCCAGATCTTTCAGGTCACTCCTCCATACACATCTTCTCCAGATCTCTCAGGTCGCTCCTCCATACAGATCTTCTCCAGATCTTTCAGGTCACTCCTCCATACAGATCTTTTCCAGATCTCTCAGGTAACTCCTCCATACAGATCTTCTTCAGATCTGTCAGGTCACTCCTCCATACAGATCTTCTCCAGATCTTTCAGGTCACTCCTCCATACAGATCTTCTTCAGATCTCTCAGGTCACTCCTCCATACAGATCTTCTCCCGATCTTTCAGGTCACTCCTCCATACAGATCTTCTTCAGATCTGTCGGGTCACTACTTCATACAGATCTTCTCCCGATCTTTCAGGTCACTCCTCCATACAGATCTTCTTCAGATCTGTCAGGTCACTACTCCATACAGATCTTCTCCAGATCTCTCAGGTCACTGCTCCATACAGATCTTCTCCAGATCTTTCAGGTCACTCCTCCATATAGATCTTCTTCAGATCTCTCAGGTCACTCCTCCTTACAGATCTTTCAGGTTTCGGGGCTGTCGCTGGGCAACATGGAGTTTCAGCTCCTCCAAAGATTTTCACTTGGGTTCAGGTCTGGAGACTGGCGGCCACTCCAGGACATTGAAATGCTTCTTATGGAGCCGCACCTTAGTTGCTCTGGCTGTGTGTTTCAGGCCATTGTCATGCTGGAAGACCCAGCCATGACACATCTTCAATGCTTATACTGAGGGAAAGAGGCTGTTGGAAAAAGCCCCACCATATATGACCCCATCCACCCTCCCTTCAATACGGTGCAGTTGTTCTGTCCCTTTTGCAGAAAAGCCCCCCTAAAGTTTGATGTTTCCACCCCATGCGTCACGGCTGGGACGATGTTCTTGAGGTTGTATTCATCCTTCAACACTTCTATTTTGGTCTCTTCTGACCACATGACCTTCATCCATGCCTCATCTAGATCATCCACATGGTCAGTGGGGAACTTCAAACAGGCCTGGACATGTGCTGGTGTGAGCAGGGGCATCTTACGTGCTCTTCAGGATTTTAATCCATGACGGCATGGTGTGTTACAAGCTGAAATCTTTGTATGTCCCATCTGTGTTCAGGTCATTAACCAGGTCCTCCCATGTATGTCTGACCTTTCTCAGAATAATCCTTACCCCACGAGGCGAGATCTTGCATGGATCCCAAGACCAAGTAAGATGCACAGTCATCTTGTGTTTCTTCCATTTTCTAATAATTGCGCCAACAGTTGTTGCCTTCTCACCAAGCTGCTTGCCTATTGTCCTGCAGCCCATCCCAGCCATGTACAGGTCCATAATTTTGTTCCTGGTGTCCTTACCAGCTCTTTGGTCTTGGCCGTGGTGAAGAGGTTAGAGTGGGATTGATTGTGTGGACAGGTGTCTTATATACAGGTACAAGTAAAATATATCTTTGTACCGTGTTAGCCAGTAGAGATAAAAAAAAAATGTTTAAAAGAACTGAGAGTCCTCAGTGGTTGATACCTTTTAATGGCTAACTGAAAAGATGGTAATAATTGCAAGCTTTCCAGACTACTCAGGTCTCTTCATCAGGCATGGTATAACACAAAATCTGAAGAGTCACATATTTATACACAACAGGACTTAGAATAGTGCAGTAAAAAAAAAAAAAAAAAAAGTTATATAAAACAGAACTATCTCTATGGCAGGGGGCAAACTGTTGTGGCCATAAATTTTGCTGCAGTTCAGTGTGAAAGTTTTATTGTCCTCTGATAAGGGTCTGGTCCGGGCTGTGACACGCTCGGATGGTCAGAGGAGCACATCTTTTAACTGATGTAAAAAGACATGAATCCATGAGACACATTCATTCCTGCTCTGAATGTGTCACCGGTCACCATAGGTTTGTACTCCCATAGTCTCCTGTCTCTCTGGGACTTGAAATTTCTTTTCAATACCAGCAATTTCATGTCCATGATGCTGTGGTCTGAGTTACAAAAATGTTTGGCCACAGGTAGATCCATCCTTTTTCTCTAATTGTGTGGCGGTGAGAATTCATCCTTGTCCTGAGCTGTTGTCCGGTCTCCCCTACATACAGACCCCCAGTTGGACATTTGGTACATATAATTAAGTACACCACATTGGTTGTGGTGCAGCTGAAGGTACCTGGGATCTTGTAGTCCTGATGTGATCTGGGACTACAATGCAGGGGTGGGGAACCTCCGGCCCATGGGCCGCATGCGGCCCGCCATGAGCTTTTGTGCGGCCCGCGGGCAGATTTCCGGGGGCGGCCGTGCTACGGCCGCCGCTGCGGTATTACCGGTTGCCGGCCCTTTAAATCTCCACATGCGCTATTTGCGCACACCAATGAGCGCTCTCGGTGGCAGGTGCCAGCAAGCTCAGGACTTACTTTGTGGGCGGGTTTATCACTCTGCGATTCCGTCCCACATCACCTTCACCGCCTCCAGCATTGTGCCGCCCACTCTCCAGCGCTTGTGTGCCGCCCACTCTCCAGCGCTTGTGTGCCGCCCACTCTCCAGCGCTTGTGTGCCGCCCACTCTCCAGCGCTTGTGTGCCGCCCACTCTCCAGCGCTTGTGTGCCGCCCACTCTCCAGCGCTTGTGTGCCGCCCACTCTCCAGCGCTTGTGTGCCGCCCACTCTCCAGCGCTTGTGTGCCGCCCACTCTCCAGCGCTTGTGTGCCGCCCGCTGCACGGCACTGTGTGCCGCCCGCTCCCCGCCCCTTACCCGGTGCAGCATGCCCCCTCCACTGCTGTGTGCCGCCTGCTGCACGGCGCTTGTGTGCCGCCCGCTGCACGGCGCTTGTGTGCCGCCCGCTGCATGGCGCTTCTCCGGTGCAGCATGCCCCCTCCACTGCTGTGTGCCGCCCGCTGCATGGCACTGTGTGCCGCCCGCTCCCCGCCCCTTTTCCGGTATAGCATGCCCCCTGCACTGCTGTGTGCGGCTCCAAGTGCTGTGTGCAGCCTCCCCAGTCTCCTCTCAGTGATGTCTGTGTGCCCCCCCTCAGTGATGTCTGTGTGCCCCCCCTCAGTGATGTCTGTGTGCCCCCCCTCAGTGATGTCTGTGTGCCCCCGCTCAGTGATGTCTGTGTGCCCCCCCTCAGTGATGTCTGTGTGCCCCCCCTCAGTGATGTCTGTGTGCCCCCCCTCAGTGATGTCTGTGTGCCCCCCCTCAGTGATGTCTGTGTGCCCCCCCTCAGTGATGTCTGTGTGCCCCCCCTCAGTGATGTCTGTGTGCCCCCCCTCAGTGATGTCTGTGTGCCCCCGCTTAGTGATGTCTGTGTGCCCTCCCTCAGTGATGTCTGTGTGCCCCCCTCAGTGATGTCTGTGTGCCCCCCTCAGTGATGTCTGTGTGCCCCCCTCAGTGATGTCTGTGTGCCCCCCCTCAGTGATGTCTGTGTGCCACCCCTCAGTGATGTCTGTGTGCCCCCCCTCAGTGATGTCTGTGTGCCCCCGTCAGTGATGTCTGTGTGCCCCCCTCAGTGATGTCTGTGTGCCCCCCTCAGTGATGTCTGTGTGCCCCCCTCAGTGATGTCTGTGTGCCCCCCCTCAGTGATGTCTGTGTGCCCCCCCTCAGTGATGTCTGTGTGCCCCCCCCTCAGTGATGTCTGTGTGCCCCCGCTCAGTGATGTCTGTGTGCCCCCCCTCAGTGATGTCTGTGTGCCCCCCCTCAGTGATGTCTGTGTGCCCCCCCTCAGTGATGTCTGTGTGCCCCCCCTCAGTGATGTCTGTGTGCCCCCGTCAGTGATGTCTGTGTGCCCCCCTCAGTGATGTCTGTGTGCCCCCCTCAGTGATGTCTGTGTGCCCCCCTCAGTGATGTCTGTGTGCCCCTCCTCAGTGATGTCTGTGTGCCACCCCTCAGTGATGTCTGTGTGCCCCCCCTCAGTGATGTCTGTGTGCCCCCCTCAGTGATGTCTGTGTGCCCCCCCTCAGTGATGTCTGTGTGCCCCCCCTCAGTGATGTCTGTGTGCCCCTTTCAGTCATGTCTGTGTGCCCCCCTTAGTGATGTCTGTGTGCCCCCCCATTAGTGATGCCTGTGGCCCCCTAGTGATGCCTGTGCTCTCCTAGTGATGTCCATGCCCCCCTTGTGCTCTCTGTCGCCTTAGTGATGTCTGCCCCCCCCAGTGCCATCTGTGCCTCACAGCAATGTTTATGCCTCCCAGTGACCTAGTAATGTCTGTTCCCCAGCCCCTCTTGTCATGTATATGCCCCCAGCATCTCTTGTCATGTATATGCTCCCAGACCCTCCTGTCATGGGTATGCCCCAGCATCTCCTGGGATGTGTATTCCACAACCCCTCCTGTGATATATACATCACATTGGAGATGCTAGGAGCATATACATCACAAGAGGGGATGGAGCATATACATCACAGTGGAGACGCTGGGGGCATATACATCACACTAGAAATGTTGGGGCCATACATATCACAGGAGAGGCTGGGAGCATATACATCACAGAAAGGGCTGGGGAAAATACATCACAGGATGGGCTGGGTGCATAGATCTGACAGGAGGGGCTGGGCGCATATACCTCACAGGAGGGGCTGGGTGCATATACCTCACAGGAGGGGCTGGGCGCATATACTTCACAGGAGGGGCTGGGCGCATATACTTTACAGGAGGGGCTGGGCACATATACATCAAAGGAGAGTCTGAAAGCATATACATCACAGGAGGGGGATGGGGGCATATACATGTCCCCAGCCCCTCGTGTAATGTATGTGCCCCCAGTGTCTCCAGTGATGTAGGTGTGTCCTGTGATGTACAGTATATACAGCAGCCCCAGCGTCTCCCTCCTATGTGATGTATATACAGCAGTCCCAGTGTCTCTTATCTGATGTATATGCCAACAGCCCCTTCAGTCTGGCATGTGATGTATATTCTCTACCAATCTTATTATCACAAAGAGTTGCTGCGCTCCAGACCGAGACAAACCTGGAAAAGATAGAAGCAACATAAGTATCACCGAACATCACAGCCGCACCAAAGAGAAGCTGCTCCGGCCACCACAATAGGGGTGAGTTAATTAACTGTTTGACCAAATATAGTTGGTTCATTTTCACACTGATAGTTTTGTGCAGCCCCCGAAGGTTGGCAGAAATTTCCAAATGGCCCCCGGCAGCAAAAAGGTTCCCCACCTCTGATGTAATGAGTGCAGAGTGGGAGAAAAAATAACAGATCTGTGAAAGTAGAATTCTTGCTGGTTGGTCGGTGATAAAATACTTATTTCATGCAATAAAATGCAAATTAATTATTTAAAAATCATGCAATGTGATTTTCTGAGATGATCTATTTTGGGGCAGGAGGCATCAGATCCGCACTGTCCATACAAACCACGGACATTGCTGTATATCAGTCACTATCATCATTTGCAGCTCTCGCTTTTGGACTCTTCTCTGTCCTCTATTTGTACTTCAGCACCATGGTTCCTGGTGACAGCTGCCCCGTCACCTGTCCGCGCTCAGACAGCGCAGCTGTGCCAGTCACCATCGCTGTGATTTCATAGCATCCAGCGCTGGAAAAACAAAACTCATCACATTTGTGCTGCGGCCTCCAGCTGCCCTCGTCCCCGTCCACATAGCCCTCTGCCTGCTGCATACATTACATGATGTGCTCCAGACCCCGAACTCTGCAGACTAGGAAATGTCAGATCTGTGAGACCGAGCTACACCATGTGTAACCGCTACAATCTATTCTGTATATAGGGGCAGTATTATAGCAGTTATATTCTTGTACATAGGGGCAGTATTATAGTAGTTATATTCTTGTACATAGGGGGCAGTATTATAGTAGTTATATTCTTGTACATAGGGGCAGTATTATAGTAGTTACATTCTTGTACATAGGAGCAGTATTATAGTAGTTATATTCTTGTATATAGGGGCAGTATTATAGCAGTTATAGTCTTGTATATAGGGGCAGTATTATAGTAGTTATATTCTTATACATAGGGGCAGTATTATAGTAGTTATAGTCTTGTATATAGGGGGCAGTATTATAGTAGTTATATTCTTGTACATAGAAGCAGTATTATAGTAGTTATATTCTTGTACATAGGGGGCAGTATTATAGTAGTTACATTCTTGCACATAGGGGGCAGTATTATAGTAATTATATTCTTGTACATAGGGGCAGTATTATAGTAGTTATATTCTTGTACATAGGGGCAGTATTATAGTAGTTATATTCTTGTACATAGGGAGCAGTATTATAATAGTTATATTCTTGTACATAGGAGCAGTATTATAGTAGTTATATTCTTGTACATAGGGGCAGTATTATAGTAGTTATATTCTTGTACATAGGGGGCAGTATTATAGTAGTTATATTCTTGTACATAGGGGCAGTATTATAGTAGTTTATTCTTTCTCTATGAGGTCTGTGCTTTCAGCATTTTACCTGCTGGATATGTAAAACTCAGTGTTAATTCATACAAGATGTGCGCCCTGACGGCCGAGTGACGGCGGTGGCCTGCGCTCTGCAGGGATGGACACGAGCGATTTGATAATTGACCCTCTGCCAACGACCAGGCTTGCACCTCGCAGTGGGCCCCATACTGACAGGCACTCAGCGCCCGTGTGTGCCAGGACACGGGAAATCTAGCCCTCTGTTTATTCTAACACAAATGTGGGATGGCGCGGGGCCAGGGTAAAGCCCTGAGTGCGGAACGCTTCATTTACCATCCGCGCACACCGCCACCACCGCCATGATCTGAGCCCGTATACCGAGGAGGAGCTCCATCGGGGACCGTGTGAAGCCGTGTCGCCGTCTCACAGTCACACGCTTCACCTTTTATGTGCTGTAGGCCACAACTCTGCTGCAGAGCTAAGCGTGGGGATATCACAGAAGACCGGGAAGAGATATACACCGTGTGCTGAATTATTAGGCAAGGTTTATTTTAGAGGATTTTTTTTATTATTGATCAACAACTATGTTCTCAATCTCCCCAAAAGACTCATAAATATCAAAGCTTAATATTTTTGGAAGTTGGAGTGGGGTTGTTTTTTTTTAGATTTGGCTATCTTAGGAGGATCTGTTTGTGCAGGTAACTATTACTGTGCAGAATTATTAGGCAACTTAATAAAAACCAAATCTATTCCCATCTCACTTGTTTATTGTCACCAGGTAAACCAATATAACTGCACAAAATTTAGAAATAAACATTTCTGACATGCAAAAACAAAACCCCAAAAAATAGTGACCAATATCGCCCCCTTTCTTTCTGATGACACTCAGCAGCGACCATCCATAGATTCTGTCAGTTGCTTGATCTGTTTACCATCAACATTGCGTGCAGCCACCACAGCCTCCAGACACTGCTCCCAGAGGTGGACTGTTTTCCCTCCCTGTAGATCTCACATTTTATGAGGAACCACAGGTTCTCTATGGGGTTCAGGTCAGGGGAACAAGGGGGCCATGTCATTATTTTTTCATCTTTTACACCTTTACGGGCCAGCCACGCTGTGGAGTAGTTGGATGCATGTGATGGAGCGTTGTCCTGCATGAAAATCATGTTTTTCTTGAACGATCCCGACGTCTTCCTGTACCACTGCTTGAAGAAGTTGTCTTCCAGAAACTGGCAGTAGGTCTGGGAGTTGAGCTTCACTCCATCCTCAACCCGAAAAGGTCCCACAAGTTGATCTCTGATGATCCCAGCCCATACCAGTGCCCATCTCCACCTTGCTGGCGTCTGAGTCGGAGTGGAGCTCTCTGCCCTTTACTGATCCAGCCTCTGGCCCATCCATCTGCCCATCAAGAGTCACTCTCATTTCATCAGTCCATAAAACCTGTGAAAAATCAGTCTTCAGATATTTCTTGGCCCAGTCTTGACGTTTTATCTTATGTTTCTGGGTCAGAGGTGGTGGTTTTCGGCCTTCCTTACCTTGGCCTGTCCCTGAGTATGGCACACCTTGTGCTTTTTGATACTCCAGTAACTTTGCAGCTCTGAAATATGGCCACACTGGTGGCAAATGGCATCTTGGCAGCTTCACGCTTGATTTTCCTCAGTTCATGGGCAGTTATTTTGCGCCTTTTTTGCCCAGCACGCTTCTTGCGACCCTGTTGGCTATTTGCCATGAAACTCTTGATTGTTCGGTGATCACGCTTCAAAAGACTGCTGCACCCCTCTGCAAGACAGCTCACAATTTTGGACTTTTCAGAGCCCGTCAAATTTCTCTTCTGACCCATTCTGCCAAAGAAATTAAGTTTCCTAATAATTAAGCACCCCTTATATAGGGTGTTGTGTCATTACACCGCACCCCTCCTCATTACAGAGACGCACATCGCCTGATTTACTTCATTGGTAGTTGGCTCTCAGCCTATACAGCTTGGAGTAGGACGACATGTATAAAAAGCATCATGTGACCAAAATACTCATTTGCCTAATAATTCTGCACACAGTGCAGAACCTCCAAGATCCGAGGCTGAACAGTCAACCTTAAGATAAGGGATTATCTCCGCTTCTTTAAATCGGTGCAATTGCAAAATGCTCATCAAAAACAAGCAACTTTGTAATTTACCTTTTCTTAAAAATCCTTAGGTGACCGGCCACTGCTGCAGTCAGAGGTGGCTGAACTCCTCAGTAATGAGGGCAGCGCTTACAAGCTCTAATCATGTATCCGGCCATCTTTAATGCCCTGGCGCTCCTTCTCTTCCTTCACCCAGTTCAGACCAGTGCTGTGACCCTGTCAACCAGGAGAAGCACAGCTGCACATAGATGATCAGACAACCCCTTTAAACAGTATCATATGCGGCTGCTGAGATGATTGATTGGCTGCAGTGGTCAGGAGTCTAATAACGAAACGAGACATTGTTACTTCTGGTATGGGGGGGGGGATGTTCAAGGCATAAATAATGCTTATTTCGTTCACTCTAACATTCCCTATCGTTTGGTAGATTTTGAATTTCATGGAAAATCCCTTTAAATTAAAAAATTCCAGCCACTAGAGGGAGCTCAGGAGCTTACATTATACAGTTTGTACCATTACTTGAATAGTCTACAATAGAGCTCCCTCTGGTGGTGAATTTAGGTAGTCACTTTTGGATCCGTTAACCAGTCCGATTGGGTGTTACTCGTTCAGAGCTGTGTGTACACTGACCAGGAAGGCAGAGATGGTTATATATCGTCTCTGCCCTCACTATTCTTACCTCCATGCAGCTTCTGGCTCGGAAAAGTTGCTGTAAAACACCCCTTCATTGTCAATTTTTGGCGGTGAATAGTTAAAGGAGACCCGTCACGTCTCTGGATCTATAACTGCTTGTATTCTCCATGATATATCAAGTCTGGAGCATCTTTTCTTTGAACATTGTGTCCTTCCTCTGTTGTTCCTCCTGGAAATATGTGAATTAAATTGATTATTGGGTGTTACCATCCCCCCTTGTCAAAGGGGTGTATGCCTACACAATTTGACGCTGATTGGACAGTGTTAGACCATCTGGGGATAGATAACCAGCTGGTAACGCCCAGTTGTCAATTCATTCAGACATTTCCAGGGGGAATAACAGAGGAACAGAGAATTATAGGAAAAGATGCTCCGGAATTGATACATCATGCTTGCTCATAATCATGGAGTGATACAGATCCATCTGCCTCAATGTGTAGCAGCATCACACCAGGCATGTAGTAAGAGCGGCCTTTCAGGACTATGGGAAAGCTGGGTGACCAGACCTGTGGGATAATGATATCGAATCCACAGCCGTGCACATGTCTTGCTGACAGCAGTCAAATCCCCTCCAATCCTCCGAGCATCGCCCCACCAAGGGTGTAAGGTGAGGTTTGATAAAACTAGAGGAAATCTGAGAATGGGGCGAGGCGGAGCGGCAGCCGATAAGACACCGACCATTGTCCAGAGCTCAGCGCCGGCCTCGGCTGCACAATCACAGGATGATGGAGTTTTTCCCTATCTGCTCATTATTAAATCAAAGGCCTGGAAACGAGGGGATAAAGACCAGATGTGGGGAGCACTCACCCCATAAACTCCCCAAATCAACCGCCTCTGGTAAATGCTATTCTACAGATTAAAATCATTTCCCAGGGTAGGTGTTCAATATCAGATTGGTGGGGGTCCGATACCCGGATCCCCCAGTAATCATCTGGGTAGGTGATCAATATTAAGCCGATACCCTTACTCCCCCAGTAATCAGCTGGGTATGTATTCAATATCAGCCGATACCCGGCTACGTCAGTAATCAGCTGGGTAGGTGACCAATGTCAGCCGATACCCGGCTCCCTCAGCAATTAGCTGGGTAGGTGACCAATATCAGCCGATGCCCAGCTCTTCTAGTAATCATCTGGGTAGGTAATTAATATCAGCCGATATCCAGCTCCTCCAGTAATCAGCTGGGTATGTATTCAAACTCAGCCGATACCCGGCTATGCCAGTAGTCAGTTGGGTAGGTGATCAATATCAGCCGATACCTGGCTCCCCTAGTAATCAGCTGAGTAAGTGATTAATATCAGCCGATACCCGGCTCCCCCAGTAAATAAGCCGATACCCAGCTCCCCCAATAATATGCTGGGTAGGTGACCAATGTCAGCCGATACCCGGCTCCCCCAGTAATCAGCTGGGTATGTATTCAATATCAGCCGATACCCGGCTCCCCCAGTATATAAGCCGATACCCAGCTCCCCCAATAATATGCTGGGTAGGTGACCAATGTCAGCCGATACCCGGCTCCCCCAGTAATCAGCTGGGTAGGTGTTCAATATCAGCCGATATCCAGCTCCTCCAGTAATCAGCTGGGTATGTATTCAATATCAGCCAATACCCGGCTACGCCAGTAATCAGCTGAGTAGGTGATTAATATCAGCCGATACCCATCTCCCCCAGTAATCAGCTGGGTATGTATTCAATATCAGCCGATATCCGGCTCTCCCAGTAATCAGCTGGGTAGGTGATTAATATCAGCCGATATCCGGCTCCCCCAGTAATCAGCTGGGTAGGTGATTAATATCAGCCGATATCTGGCTCCCCCAGTAATCAGCTGGGTATGTATTCAATATCAGCCGATACCCATCTCCCCCAGTAATCAGCTGGGTATGTATTCAATATCAGCCGATATCCGGCTCCCCCAGTAATCAGCTGGGTAGGTGATTAATATCAGCCGATATCCGGCTCCCCCAGTAATCAGCTGGGTAGGTGATTAATATCAGCCGATATCCGGCTCCCCCAGTAATCAGCTGGGTAGGTGATTAATATCAGCCGATATCCGGCTCCCCCAGTAATCAGCTGGGTAGGTGCTCAATATCAGCCGATACCCATCTCCCCCAGTAATCAGCTGGGTATGTATTCAATATCAGCCGATATCCGGCTCCCCCAGTAATCAGCTGGGTAGGTGATTAATATCAGCCGATATCCGGCTCCCCCAGTAATCAGCTGGGTAGGTGATTAATATCAGCCGATATCCGGCTCCCCCAGTAATCAGCTGGGTAGGTGCTCAATATCAGCCGATATCCGGCTCCCCCAGTAATCAGCTGGGTAGGTACTCAATATCAGCCGATATCTGGCTCCCCCAGTAATCAGCTGGGTAGGTGCTCAATATCAGCCGATACCCGGCTCCTCCAGTAATCAGCTGGGTAGGTGATTAATATCAGCCGATATCCGGCTCCCCCAGTAATCAGCTGGGTAGGTGATCAATATCAGCCGATACCTGGCTCCTCCAGTAATCAGCTGGGTAGGTGCTCAATATCAGCCGATACCTGGCTCCTCCAGTAATCAGCTGGGTAGGTGATCAATATCAGCCGATACCCATCTCCCCCAGTAATCAGCTGGGTAGGTACTCAATATCAGCCGATATCCGGCTCCCCCAGTAATCAGCTGGGTAGGTGCTCAATATCAGCCGATACCCATCTCCCCCAGTAATCAGCTGGGTAGGTGATTAATATCAGCCGATATCCGGCTCCCCCAGTAATCAGCTGGGTAGGTGCTCAATATCAGCCGATACCTGGCTCCTCCAGTAATCAGCTGTTTGTAGGTCTAAATGAATCGTAGCAGCACAGCGCCATACACAGTGTAGTGGCCATTCTCAGTACTGCAGATCAAGTCACATTCACTTCAATGGGAGCTGAGAACGATCAATACACGGTATAATATGTACATTCATTCGCTGATTGTTGGGGTGTCGAACCCCACGTCTTCATTATCTGGTCCAAAGCAGGACCCCGAGGGGCTTCTTTTTGCCTCGCTCCCCTAGGGGAGTTACCATGTAGGTCATTCCCTAATATACAGACAAGGGTACCCTAAAGATTTAGGTCTTCTGCTTGGACCCCAGGGTGGGGTGGGGGGACAGGGCCCATGATTGACGTTGCTGAGTTCCCAGAGTTGGCAGCTTGGGCCAGAAGACCATGAGGCTTCATACAAAGAGGATCTTATGGAGCGCCAGGCACCTGACACTGCGCCGCGCGGAGCTGCACTGCGGATCAGCACAATAAGCACTTGGCCGCTCTGTAAAGCCCCTTCTTGTAGTCTGGCCAGCAGCCCCGGGGTTAGCGGCGATGGCGACAGCTGCGGCCGAAGCTTCTCCACGGGATGAACTCATGAACAACTGTTGGGAATAACTTTATTCGGGCAACTTTATGAGCAGCCGCCTGAACATGAGTACCTATGGGGAGGGTGGGGGTCTACGTTTAGGGGTTCGTGATCTTCCCCTCATGTATGTACAATATAGATAATTAATCACCCGATGTATCCCATTCCTAACCACAGCAAATTCGGATTTAATTAGGTGCAACCTCTAATTCCAGATTTAAAGGGGCGTTCCACCCAAATGAAAACCTTAACGTTTCCCCTCAGCTGCTGGAATACACAGGTCTGACATTGCCATCCGCAGCCCAGCATCACCGCCACCATTGTTAAAGGAGAGCGCCAAGAAAAACGGATACACACTGCTGAATGCAGGGCCGCAGGGGGCGGAGCATAGCATGGCACATTGTGGTGGTCACTGACTGGCTCCGCCCCTCAGGTCTGCTCCAGGAATGACAGAGCGTAGAGACAGCCAGGGAGATTCAGTCCGTGATGGTCAACCCTGTATATAGACCCCCAGAGCAGCCTCCCTGTATGCAGACCCCAGACCAGCCTCCCTGTATATAGACCCCAGACCAGCCTCCCTGTATACAGACCCCAGACCAGCCTCCCTGTATACAGACCCCAGACCAGTCCCCCTGTATACAGACCCCAGACCAGCTTCCCTGTATACAGACCCCAGACCAGCCTCCCTGTATACAGACCCCGACCAGCCTCCCTGTATGCAGACCCCAGACCAGCCTCCCTGTATACAGACCCCAGACCAGTCTCCCTGTATACAGACCCCAGACCAGCCTCCCTATATACAGACCCCAGACCAGCCTCCCTGTATGCAGACCCCAGACCAGCCTCCCTGTATACAGACCCCAGACCAGCCTCCCTGTATACAGACCCCAGACCAGCCTCCCTGTATGCAGACCCCAGACCAGCCTCCCTGTATACAGACCCCAGACCAGTCTCCCTGTATACAGACCCCAGACCAGCCTCCCTATATACAGACCCCAGACCAGCCTCCCTGTATGCAGACCCCAGACCAGCCTCCCTGTATACAGACCCCAGACCAGTCTCCATGTATGCAGACCCCAGACCAGCCTCCCTGTATACAGACCCCAGACCAGCCTCCCTGTATACAGACCCCAGACCAGTCTCCCTGGCTACAGACCCCAAACCAGCCTCCCTATATACAGACCCCAGACCAGCCTCCCTGTATGCAGACCCCAGACCAGCCTCCCTGTATACAGACCCCAGACCAGTCTCCCTGTATACAGACCCCAGACCAGCCTCCCTATATACAGACCCCAGACCAGCCTCCCTGTATGCAGACCCCAGACCAGCCTCCCTGTATACAGACCCCAGACCAGTCTCCCTGTATACAGACCCCAGACCAGCCTCCCTGTATACAGACCCCAGACCAGCCTCCCTGTATACAGATCCCAGACCAGCCTCCCTGTATACAGACCCCAGACCAGTCTCCCTGGATACAGACCCCAGACCAGTCTCCCTGGATACAGACCCCAGACCAGTCTCCCTGTATACAGAGCCCAGACCAGCCTCCCTGTATACAGACCCCAGACCAGCCTCCCTATATACAGACCCCAGACCAGCCTCCCTGTATACAGACCCCAGGGCAGCCTCCCTGTATACAGACCCCAGACCAGTCTCTCTGTATACAGACCCCAGACCAGTCTCCCTGTATACAGACCCCAGACCAGTATCCCTGTATACTGCCCCAGACCAGTCTCCCTGTATACAGACCCCAGACCAGTCTCCATGTATGCAGACCCCAGACCAGCCTCCCTGTATACAGACCCCAGACCAGCCTCCCTGTATACAGACCCCAGACCAGTCTCCCTGGCTACAGACCCCAAACCAGCCTCCCTATATACAGACCCCAGACCAGCCTCCCTGTATGCAGACCCCAGACCAGCCTCCCTGTATACAGACCCCAGACCAGTCTCCCTGTATACAGACCCCAGACCAGCCTCCCTATATACAGACCCCAGACCAGCCTCCCTGTATGCAGACCCCAGACCAGCCTCCCTGTATACAGACCCCAGACCAGTCTCCCTGTATACAGACCCCAGACCAGCCTCCCTGTATACAGACCCTAGACCAGCCTCCCTGTATACAGATCCCAGACCAGCCTCCCTGTATACAGACCCCAGACCAGTCTCCCTGGATACAGACCCCAGACCAGCCTCCCTATATACAGACCCCAGACCAGCCTCCCTGTATACAGACCCCAGACCAGCCTCCCTATATACAGACCCCAGACCAGCCTCCCTGTATACAGACCCCAGGGCAGCCTCCCTGTATACAGACCCCAGACCAGTCTCTCTGTATACAGACCCCAGACCATTCTCCCTGTATACAGACCCCAGACCAGTCTCCCTGTATACTGCCCCCAGACCAGTCTCCCTGTATACAGACCCCAGACCAGTCTCCCTGTATACAGAGCCCAGACCAGCCTCCCTGTATACAGAGCCCAGACCAGCCTCCCTGTATATAGACCCCAGACCAGACTCTCTGTATACCGACCCCAGATCAGTCTCCCTGTATACAGACCCCAGACCAGTCTCCTTATACACAGACCCCAGACCATTCTTCCTGTATACAGACCCCATACCAGTTTTCCTGTATACAGACCCCAGACCAGTCTCCCTGTATACAGAGCCCAGACCAGCCTCCCTGTATACAGAGCCCAGACCAGCCTCCCTGTATATAGACCCCAGACCAGTCTTCCTGTATACAGACCCCAGACCTGTCACCCTCTACACAGACCCCAGAACAGTCTCCCTGTATACAGACCCCAGACTAGTCTCCCTGTATACAGACCCCAGACCAGTCTCCCTGTATACAGACCCCAGAGCAGCCTTCCTGTAGTGTATACAGACCCCAAATCAGTCTCCCTGTATACAGACCCCAGACCAGCCTCCCTGTATACAGACCCCAGACCAGTCTCCCTGTATACAGACCCCAGACCAGTCTTCCTGTATACAGACCCCAGACCTGCCTCCCTGTATACAGACCCCAGACCAGTCTCCCTGTATACAGACCCCAGACCAGTCTCCCTGTCTATAGACCCCAGACCAGTCCCCCTGTATACAGACCCCAGACCAGTCTCCCTGTATACTGACCCCAGACCAGTCTCCCTGTATACAGGCCCCAGACCAGCCTCCCTGTATACAGACCCCAGACCAGTCTCCCTGTATACAGACCTTAGACCAGTCTTTCTGTATACAGACCCCAGACCAGTCTCCCTGTATACAGACCCCAGACCAGTCTCCCTGTATACTGCCCCCAGACCAGTCTCCCTGTATACAGACCCCAGACCAGTCTCCCTGTATACAGACCCCAGACCAGTCTCCCTGTATACAGAGCCCAGACCAGCCTCCCTGTATACAGAGCCCAGACCAGCCTCCCTGTATATAGACCCCAGACCAGTCTTCCTGTATACAGACCCCAGACCTGTCACCCTCTACACAGAGCCCAGACCTGTCACCCTCTACACAGACCCCAGAGCAGTCTCCCTGTATACAGACCCCAGACTAGTCTCCCTGTATACAGACCCCAGACCAGTCTCCCTGTATACAAACCGCAGACCAGTCTCCCTGTATACAGACCCCAGAGCAGCCTTCCTGTAGTGTATACAGACCCCAAATCAGTCTCCCTGTATACAGACCCCAGACCAGCCTCCCTGTATACAGACCCCAGACCAGTCTCCCTGTATACAGACCCCAGAGCAGCCTTCCTGTATACAGACCCCAGATTAGCCTACCTGTATACAGACCCCAGATTAGCCTACCTGTATACAGGCCCCAGACCTGTCACCCTCTACACACACCCCAGAGCAGTCTCCCTGTAAATAGACCCCAGACCAGCCTCCCTGTCTACAGACCCCAGACCAGTTTCCCTGTATATAGACCCCAGACCAGTCTCCCTGTATATAGACCGCAGACCAGTCTCCCTCTCTATACAGACCCCAGACCATTCTCTCTGTATGCAGACCCCAGACCAGCCTCCCTGTATACAGACCCCAGACCAGTCTCCCTGTATACAGACCCCAGACTAATCTCTCTGTATACAGACCTCAGACCAGTCTCTCTGTATACAGACTCCAGACCAGTCTCCCTGTATATAGACCCCAGACCAGTCTCCCTGTATATAGACCGCAGACCAGTCTCCCTCTATACAGACCTCAGACCATTCTCTCTGTATGCAGACCCCAGACCAGCCTCCCTGTATACAGACCCCAGACCAGCCTCCCTGTATACAGACCCCAGACTAGTCTCCTTATAAACAGACCCCAGACCAGCCTCCCTGTATACAGACCCCAGACCAGTCTCCCTGTATACAGACTCCAGACCAGCCTCCCTGTATACAGACCCCAGACCAGCCTCCCTGTATACAGACCCCAGACCAGTCTCCCTGTATACAGACTCCAGACCAGTCTCCCTGTATACAGACCCCAGACCAGTCTCCCTGTATACAGTCCCCAAACCAGTCTCCCTGTATACAGACCCCAAACCAGTCTCCTTGTATAAAGACCCCAGACCAGACAAGTCTCCCTGTATACAGACCCCAAACCTGTCACCCTCTAGTCTACACAGACCCTAGACCAGCCTCCCTGTATACAGACCCCTGACCAGTCTCTCTGTATACAGACCCCAAACCAGTCTCCCTGTATACAGACCCCAAAACAGTCTTCCTGTATACAGACCCCAGACCAGTCTCCCTGTATACAGTCCCCAAACCAGTCTCCCTGTATACAGACCCCAAACCAGTCTCCTTGTATAAAGACCCCAGACCAGACAAGTCTCCCTGTATACAGACCCCAAACCTGTCACCCTCTACACAGACCCTAGACCAGTCTCCCTGTATACAGACCCCTGACCAGTCTCTGTATACAGACCCCAAACCAGTCTCCCTGTATACAGACCCCAAAACAGTCTCCCTGTATACAGACCCCAGACCAGTCTCCCTGTATACAGACCCCAGACCAGCCTCCCTGTATACAGAGCCCAGACCAGCCTCCCTGTATACAGACCCCAGACCAGCCTCCCTGTATACAGACCCCAGACCAGTCTCCCTGTATACAGACCCCAGACCAGTCTCCCTGTATACAGACCCCAGACCAGTCTCCCTGTATACAGACCCCAGACCAGTCTCCCTGTATACAGACCCCAGACCAGCCTCCCTGTATACAGACCCCTGACCAGTCTCTCTGTATACAGACCCCAAACCAGTCTCCCTGTATACAGACCCCAAAACAGTCTCCCTGTATACAGACCCCAGACCAGTCTCCCTGTATACAGACCCCAGACCAGTCTCCCTGTATACAGACCCCAGACCAGCCTCCCTGTATACAGACCCCTGACCAGTCTCTCTGTATACAGACCCCAAACCAGTCTCCCTGTATACAGACCCCAAAACAGTCTCCCTGTATACAGACCCCAGACCAGTCTCCCTGTGTACAGACCCCAAACCTTAACCCACTGCTTATAGCCCCTCGATCAGCCCGTAACCTTCTGCCAAACAGCTCTACAGTGTGACCACCACCACCACATCAAACAGCTCCTCATAGCTCAGCTTCCTGGACACCTGTCAATATTGGGCAACTAGAGGATTGTGGCGGACCAGGCTTACAGTTGACTTAGTCACTACCCCTAAGGGGTAAAGGTTAAAAACATGACAACCAATCACAGCGGTCAGGTTACATGGTCAAATTTTTTTTATGGTTTTTGTGTTATTTGTCACATTTGTGATCCCATCCAGAGGACTGAGGACAAGAAGAGAGCAGCAGCGCCCCCTGGTGTTGGGACGCCATATTTACAGGTTTGGTCGCCCTTTCCACAATCGGGCGAATTTTCTTCCAATTTTCTTTTATATAACATAAAATTCCGCACCTGTCCCTCAGTATTTTGATTTAATGTGCACCAAGACCAGAAAAGTCTTTATTATAAAGAGATGAGGCTAATTTAGCTCTTAAAGGGATTGTCCACCTTTGGGGACAAATGTACTGTGCACTAATAATAATTTATTTAAAATAAAAACATTTTTTTTTCCTTGCACATTCATCTTAGTTGTGGTCTGTCATCATAAATCAGCTGAGAAAACTTCACAAAAAAAGACTGATGAAAGAATTACAAACTGGAACGCGCTCACTGATGGATTCTTCGTTAACTCATTCTGCAGTCAGAAAGAAACAGTGCAACACACATAGGCACAATATTTATAACGAAACCAAATGGCAAAAATTATTCTTAGGCATGAATTTAAGTTAATAAATATATATTTATTATTATATATTATTATTATATATATTAATATATTTTTATATTTTATATATATATATATAATATAGAATATTATTATTATATATTAATATTTTTTATTTTTATATATATATATATATATTTTATATTTTATATATATATATATATATATATATATATATATATATATATATATAATATAATATATTATATATCTACCGGTATAATATATATTATATATATTATATATAATATATATATATATTATATATATATTTTTTATATTATATATATATATATATTATATAATATATTATATATAATATCTATAATATATTATATATTTTTATATTATATATATATATATATATATATATATATATATATATATATATTATTATTGTTATATATTAAAATATTTTTATTTTAATTTTTTTATTTATTTTATTTATTTTTAATAAATTCCTTAAAATGGTTTATATTTGCATTTCTCTTGCTGTGTTTTTTTTGTTTTATTTTTTTTGGGAGGTTATTGTTTGCATTTTTCAATGCTATGTGTTCAAGCAAAAAAAAATGCTCCCAAAACACCAAAAATAATAATAAAAATTAAGAATTTACTATAGATTTAAAAGTAACGGAAAAAAAGTTGTGACATCAATGAAAATGCTGCAAAATGCTGCGAATCCAGCCATAAAGCGAGTACCGGTATAGAGGTGAAGTGGGGGGATGGTCAGTTGTTAACTCTATCAGCGCTGCTGGGATTGAGGAATGTGGGGGGGTCTATAGGGGCATTACGCCGGGTGTTGTGTACAGACAGGGCCCGTTTAGCGGCATGAAATCAGGCGTGTAACGGGCAGCGACATGTGTGAGTGACACAAGTGCTCCCCAGCGATCGCTCCACCTGCTGCTGCCGCTGACGAGCGAAACTTTCCCTCCTTTTTTATTTTTCCAATGACCAGATGTCCAGTGTGTAAGGCCGGAGCACAACTGCGAGGGGAAAATGATAATGATGATAATACAGAAGTATCAATTTAAAGGGGTGAATTAAAGGGATCCGCCACTGGTACGGAAAGGAAGTTTAAACGGGGCGAAAACTGAAAAAACTCATCATGCTTGCTTAAAAATAGAAAAAAAACAAAAAAAGTCGCCTTTCTAATTCCCCGCAGATCCTTTTCCAGTGCTGCCAATGTCCCCTCCCAGTCTCCGTACTTCCTCGTTCAACCATGTGACCACTACAGCCAATCACTGTCTCTTTGATTAATAAACACTGCCAATGATTGGCTGCAGTGGTCACATGCTCAGATTTCAACCCCTTTACTCAATGTTCTAATATACTTTGAGTTCTACTCACTACTACATTTTTTTGGCCAAGTTTTTGGTGCTTTTTTTACTAGTTTTTAATGTGCGCTTCGTCCCAGTCGCATCCAATCTAGACAATCCTGTCACGGTGTCAATTATTCTGCTGCACTGATACATTGTAGCAAAGTGCACAGGGGACGGAATCAGCTCAAAGAGGATTGACATTATTATTCCGGGTTCCACAGAATAGCGGGCGCGTCATGTTAAAATCGCAGCATTGCCGTAAATCACTCTAGTACATTGCAGCCCTTAATGATGCAGTTAAGCGGGAGGGGGGGGTAAAAGGTGCAAAGTAGGAAAAAGGGGGGGCGGCATTCTCTACAATATAACGTTTGCACAAAGTCAGAAAATATTTCTAAAAGTTGACAAAAGTAATTATAAGAATGAATGAATGAATAAATGTTAATGAGCGAGGAATGTACTAATGCTCCCTACTCACCCTGACACCCGCTGGTCACTGGCGGTAATGCAGAACCACTGCTGACCCCAGACACTGTCATGGTTGGGGGACCTCAATGCACCATAGTGAGTGTCCTGCGCCTGCTGCTGTAAGGGCAGGTTGGGAGAAGCAGTTTCCTGACACTCAGGGCCGTATTTACCACTAGGAACCCGTGGGCCGGTGCCTGGGGTGGCACACTGCAGGGGGCGGCACCTTCTGGAATATTTTTTTTTTTTTCTACATCTTCTCCCTCTCCGTTAAATAGTCGATTAAATCCGGTGCCTGCACTTCCAGGGGTCAGAGGCACACGCCAATCAGCTCCGTGCACTTGATCCACTTTTTACATTGTTCTACAACATTATAATATATTTGTGTTTCCATTCTTTCCCATGCACAGCAACCAGAGATCTTGTAAACAATGAGAAATGTATTAATTGCATAACTGGGTCCGTTCACGCCAAGATGGTGACTAGGTAATTGCTTCAGCATGTCCAGGTGAAAATATGGCAATGGGAAATGTTCACCGAAGATCAGAGCTTGGAGGGGAGAAGTGACAGCTGAAAGGTGGTTAAACTAACACTCAGCCGCCACGTCCTGGGGTCTGTGGGATATAGGCGACTGGTTTTCATTTGTTCAGTAGTGACCAGAATCCAGATATGAGGAATTGCTACTGTCAGCTCTGTATTAGACACACTCTCATGTCTTGCTGGCAATCCCCACCAGTGGGAGTTAACTGCATATCTTTTCATATTGTCTCTATAAAGCTGTATGTAGTGAGCTCCCTCTAGTGGTGGCTGTATAAATCTGTATGCAGTGAGCTCCCTCTAGTGGTGGCTGTATAAATCTGTATGTAATGAGCTCCCTCTAGTGGTGGATGTATAAATCTGTATGTAGTGAGCTCCCTCTAGTGGTGGCTGTATAAATCTGTATGTAGTGAGCTCCCTCTAGTGGTGGCTGTATAAATCTGTATGTAGTGAGCTCCCTCTAGTGGTGGCTGTATAAATCTGTATGTAATGAGCTCCCTCTAGTGGTGGATGTATAAATCTGTATGTAGTGAGTTCCCTCTAGTGGTGGCTGTATAAATCTGTATGTAGTGAGCTCCCTCTAGTGGTGGCTGTATAAATCTGTATGTAGTGAGCTCCCTCTAGTGGTGGCTTTATAAATGTGTATGTAGTGATCTCCCTCTAGTGGTAACTGTATAAATCTGTATGTAGTGAGCTCGCTCTAGTGGTGGGTGTATAAATCTGTATGTAGTGAGCTCGCTCTGGTGGTGGCTGTATAAATCTGTATGTAGTAAGCTCCCTCTAGTGGTGGCTGTATAAATCTGTATGTAGTGAGCTCCCTCTAGTGGTGGCTGTATAAATCTGTATGTAATGAGCTCCCTCTAGTGGTGGATGTATAAATCTGTATGTAGTGAGCTCCCTCTAGTGGTGGCTGTACTAATTTGTATGTAGTGAGCTCCCTCTAGTGGTGGCTGTATAAATCTGTATGTAATGAGCTCCCTCTAGTGGTAGCTGTATAAATCTGTATGTAGTCAGCTCCCTCTAGTGGTGGCTGTATAAATCTGTATATAATGAGCTCCCCCTAGTGGTGGCTGTGTAAATCTGTATGTAGTGAGCTCCCTCTAGTGGTGGCTGTATAAATCTGTATGTAGTGAGCTCCCTCTAGTGGTGGCTGTATAAATCCATATGTAGTGATCTCCTTCTAGTGGTGGCTGTATAAATCTGTATGTAGTGAGCTCCCCCTAGTGGTGGCTGTATAAATCTGTATGTAGTGAGCTCCCTCTAGTGGTGGCTGTATAAATCTGTATGTAGTGAGCTCCCTCTAGTGGTGGGTGTATAAATCTGTATGTAGTGACCTCCCTCTAGTGGTGGCTGTATAAATCTGTATGTAGTGAGCTCCCTCTAGTGGTGGCTGTATAAATCTGTATGTAGTGAGCTCCCTCTAGTGGTGGCTGTATAAATCCATATGTAGTGATCTCCTTCTAGTGGTGGCTGTATAAATCTGTATGTAGTGAGCTCCCCCTAGTGGTGGCTGTATAAATCTGTATGTAGTGAGCTCCCTCTAGTGGTGGCTGTATAAATCTGTATGTAGTGAGCTCCCTCTAGTGGTGGGTGTATAAATCTGTATGTAGTGAGCTCCCTCTAGTGGTGGCTGTATAAATCTGTATGTAGTGAGCTCCCTCTAGTGGTGGCTGTATAAATCCATATGTAGTGATCTCCTTCTAGTGGTGGCTGTATAAATCTGTATGTAGTGAGCTCCCCCTAGTGGTGGCTGTATAAATCTGTATGTAGTGAGCTCGCTCTAGTGGTGGCTGTAAAAATCTGTATGTAGTGAGCTCCCTCTAGTGGTGGCTGTATAAATCCATATGTAGTGATCTCCTTCTAGTGGTGGCTGTATAAATCTGTATGTAGTGAGCTCCCCCTACTGGTGGCTGTATAAATCTGTATGTAGTGAGCTCCCTCTAGTGGTGGCTGTATAAATCTGTATGTAGTGAGCTCCCTCTAGTGGTGGCTGTATAAATCCATATGTAGTGATCTCCTTCTAGTGGTGGCTGTATAAATCTGTATGTAGTGAGCTCCCCCTACTGGTGGCTGTATAAATCTGTATGTGGTGAGCTCCCTCTAGTGGTGGCTGTATAAATCTGTATGTAGTGAGCTCCCTCTAGTGGTGGCTGTATAAATCCATATGTAGTCATCTCCTTCTAGTGGTGGCTGTATAAATCTGTATGTAGTGAGCTCCCCCTAGTGGTGGCTGTATATATCTGTATGTAGTGAGCTCCCTCTAGTGGTGGCTGTATAAATCTGTATGCAGTGAGCGCCCTCTAGTGGTGGCTGTATAAATCTGTATGTAGTGAGCTGCCTCTTGTGGTGACTGTATAAATCTGTATGTAGTGGGCTCCCTCTAGTGGTGGCTGTATAAATCTGTATGTAGTGGGCTCCCTCTAGTGGTGGCTGTATAAATCTGTATGCAGTGAGCGCCCTCTAGTGGTGGCTGTATAAATCTGTATGTAGTGGGCTCCCTCTAGTGGTGGCTGTATAAATCTGTATGCAGTGAGCGCCCTCTAGTGGTGGCTGTATAAATCTGTATGTAGTGAGCTGCCTCTAGTGGTGACTGTATAAATCTGTATGCAGTGAGCGCCCTCTAGTGGTGGCTGTATAAATCTGTATGTAGTGGGCTCGCTCTAGTGGTGGATGTATAAATCTGTATGTAGTGAGCTCCCCCTAGTGGTGACTGTATAAATCTGTATGTAGTGAGCTCCCTCTAGTGTTGACTGTATAAATCTGTATGCAGTGAGCGCCCTCTAGTGGTGGATGTATAAATCTGTATGTAGTGAGCTCCCTCTAGTGGTGGCTGTATAAATCTGTATGTAGTGAGCTCCCCCTAGTGGTGAATGTATAAATCTGTATGTAGTGAGCTCCCTCTAGTGGGGGCTGTATAAATCTGTATGTAGTGAGCTCCCTCTAGTGGTGGCTGTATAAATCTGTATGTAGTGAGCTCCCCCTACTGGTGGCTGTATAAATCTGTATGTGGTGAGCTCCCTCTAGTGGTGGCTGTATAAATCTGTATGTAGTGAGCTCCCTCTAGTGGTGGCTGTATAAATCCATATGTAGTCATCTCCTTCTAGTGGTGGCTGTATAAATCTGTATGTAGTGAGCTCCCCCTAGTGGTGGCTGTATATATCTGTATGTAGTGAGCTCCCTCTAGTGGTGGCTGTATAAATCTGTATGCAGTGAGCGCCCTCTAGTGGTGGCTGTATAAATCTGTATGTAGTGAGCTGCCTCTTGTGGTGACTGTATAAATCTGTATGTAGTGGGCTCCCTCTAGTGGTGGCTGTATAAATCTGTATGTAGTGGGCTCCCTCTAGTGGTGGCTGTATAAATCTGTATGCAGTGAGCGCCCTCTAGTGGTGGCTGTATAAATCTGTATGTAGTGGGCTCCCTCTAGTGGTGGCTGTATAAATCTGTATGCAGTGAGCGCCCTCTAGTGGTGGCTGTATAAATCTGTATGTAGTGAGCTGCCTCTAGTGGTGACTGTATAAATCTGTATGCAGTGAGCGCCCTCTAGTGGTGGCTGTATAAATCTGTATGTAGTGGGCTCGCTCTAGTGGTGGATGTATAAATCTGTATGTAGTGAGCTCCCCCTAGTGGTGACTGTATAAATCTGTATGTAGTGAGCTCCCTCTAGTGTTGACTGTATAAATCTGTATGCAGTGAGCGCCCTCTAGTGGTGGATGTATAAATCTGTATGTAGTGAGCTCCCTCTAGTGGTGGCTGTATAAATCTGTATGTAGTGAGCTCCCCCTAGTGGTGAATGTATAAATCTGTATGTAGTGAGCTCCCTCTAGTGGGGGCTGTATAAATCTGTATGTAGTGAGCTCCCTCTAGTGGTGACTGTATAAATCTGTATGCAGTGAGCTCCCTCTAGTGGTGACTGTATAAATCTGTATGCAGTGAGCTCCCTCTAGTGGTGACTGTATAAATCTGTATGCAGTGAGCTCCCTCTAGTGGTGACTGTATATGTAGTGAGTTCCCTCTAGTGGTGGCTGTATAAATCTGTATGTAGTGAGCTCCCTCTAGTGGTGACTGTATAAATCTGTATGCAGTGAGCTCCCTCTAGTGGTGACTGTATAAATCTGTATGCAGTGAGCTCCCTCTAGTGGTGACTGTATATGTAGTGAGCTCCCTCTAGTGGGGGCTGTATAAATCTGTATGTAGTGAGCTCCCTCTAGTGGTGACTGTATAAATCTGTATGCAGTGAGCTCCCTCTAGTGGTGACTGTATAAATCTGTATGCAGTGAGCTCCCTCTAGTGGTGGCTGTATAAATCTGTATGCAGTGAGCTCCCTCTAGTGGTGACTGTATAAATCTGTATGTAGTGAGCTCCCTCTAGTGGTGGCTGTATAAATCTGTATGTAGTGAGCTCCCTCTAGTGGTGACTGTATAAATCTGTATGTAGTGAGCTCCCTCTAGTGGTGACTGTATAAATCTGTATGCAGTGAGCTCCCTCTAGTGGTGACTGTATATGTAGTGAGTTCCCTCTAGTGGTGGCTGTATAAATCTGTATGTAGTGAGCTCCCTCTAGTGGTGACTGTATAAATCTGTATGCAGTGAGCTCCCTCTAGTGGTGACTGTATAAATCTGTATGCAGTGAGCTCCCTCTAGTGGTGACTGTATATGTAGTGAGCTCCCTCTAGTGGGGGCTGTATAAATCTGTATGTAGTGAGCTCCCTCTAGTGGTGACTGTATAAATCTGTATGCAGTGAGCTCCCTCTAGTGGTGACTGTATAAATCTGTATGCAGTGAGCTCCCTCTAGTGGTGGCTGTATAAATCTGTATGCAGTGAGCTCCCTCTAGTGGTGACTGTATATGTAGTGAGTTCCCTC
The DNA here is from genome assembly GCF_048569485.1 of Anomaloglossus baeobatrachus. NCBI lineage: Eukaryota > Metazoa > Chordata > Amphibia > Anura > Aromobatidae > Anomaloglossus > Anomaloglossus baeobatrachus. The sequence goes on along the minus strand of NC_134359.1, from coordinate 286,249,201 downwards.
TAGTGATGGCTGTATAAATCTGTATGTAGTGAGCTCCCTCTAGTGGTGGCTGTATAAATCTGTATGTAGTGAGCTCCCTCTAGTGGTGAATGTATAAATCTGTATGTAGTGAGCTCCCTCTAGTGATGGCTGTATAAATCTGTATGTAGTGAGCTCCCTCTAGTGGTGGCTGTATAAATCTGTATGTAGTGAGCTCCCTCTAGTGGTGGCTGTATAAATCTGTATGTGGTGAGCTCCCTCTAGTGGTGGCTGTATAAATCTGTATGTAGTGAGCTCCCTCTAGTGGTGAATGTATAAATCTGTATGTAGTGAGCTCCCTCTAGTGGTGGCTGTATAAATCTGTATGTAGTGAGCTCCCTCTAGTGGTGGCTGTATAAATCTGTATGTAGTGAGCTCCCTCTAGTGGTGGATTTATATATGTGTATTCAATATTGACTTCACATCTAATGTGATAGCCTCATGTTGCATGCTGAGAGTTGTAGTTCTGCAGCAGCCGGAGAGTCACAGTCTGGAGACCTATAGAGCTTTCCTATTTCTCTGCGTCAGGGTTACACTTCACAGTTCTCATCCACCTGTGACACTATGATAATCCTTACGGTGCTCGCAGGGCTCCCGCATATCCCATAAATTAGACAGAGGTTATTAAACGTCAGTGCATGTGAGGGGTTTCGGGACCAGGGACAGACCCCGGCACCAGCAGCTGATGCGGATTAGCTCTTTATTAACACAGCAGGTCTGCTCCCTGGATTTACGGGGGCTTATAGGGACGAGATCCCCCGAAGAATAAAATCCAATATCCACAGATCCCTTCCAGGGTTTAATCTCTCTGCGCTCACTCCTGATCTTTGCCCTATCTGCATTCTTAGCTCTTGAGGTGTCTATTCCCACTAAGATTAAGAGATATATAAGCGCCTGAGACGTCTTGTTTCAACATTCCTATGACTTACTTATCTGTTCCAGGGAAAGTTGGGTGGACATCAATATGGCCGCTATTACAGCTTAGATCCTTAGGGTCATTATTTGTATTAAGAGGGTTTTCAGGGTTCATTATGTGTATTAAGGGGGGTCCTCAGGGTCATTACCAGCGAAACACTAAATTAGACACTGGGGCTCTGACTTAACCTTCTGTAAACCTTGGGGTCCAGGAAGTTTCAGGAGGGGGTTGTCGGTATATGTCACTTTTTTCGGGAGCCTCCTGGATGGTTCGGAAGAGTTGGCCAATAAGTTGAAAAATTGTGGATGACTGCGGATTTTCTCCATCTGGGTTTTTTTTTTTGTTTTTTTAAAAGGGTTTTTCCTGTCCTTGGCTGCAGGTTTTTTTTTTAAACTGGCTCTACTCACCCTCCCCAGGTCCCCACTTCTGCATATGGTGTCTGTTATTGTTTGCACTGCTGAGGTCATGTTGATAGCGCTGCAGCCAATCACTGAGCACAGTGTTCCTGCCTGATTTGTTGGCATGAGCTGCTGATCTCACTGATTGGCTGCAGCGCTGCATCTGGTGTCTATTGTCCGCAATGCTAAGGTCATGTTGATAGCTCTGCAGCCAATCATTAAGCACGGTGCTCCTGCCTGACTTGATGGCATGAGCTACTGATCTCACTGATTGGCTGCAGCGTTTCCAAAGTGACATCATCGCTGCAGACAGTGTGATCAGCATCTGAGTCTTAGCATTAGTGCTGGACCTGGGGAGGGTGAGCAAAGCATTATTTTTTTTATTTTTTTTTTAAGCAAACTGCAGCCGGGGTACCAAAGTTACCCGAAACCAGAAAATCCCAATCAAAGTGGACGTGACTTCCTGCAAACTCATGACCGCTGAGATTTTTAAAAAGCGCTTTTGAACTGTGCAGTTTTGTTTTTTGGTTTTCTCTGGTGCATTTTGTTCCCCATACAATTCTATAGGGAAACTTCAAAATGCATGTAAAAGACACAAAATGCCTAAAACAACATTTGGAAAAAGGTGTAGACTAATCAGCATTAAAAAAGAAGGAAATGCATGGTAATGCCTCCCAGAGTGCCCCCATATCTGGGCACCAAATACGTCTGGGAAAGCAGGGATACACGAAGGGCTTCCGGAATGTTGCGTCATCAGAGTTCCACCTCCTATTCAGTGATAACCAATATGGCCGCCACGGATATTGTGAAATATATGTTGTATCTCACTGATGTAGGGGGAAGGGGACAATGGGCTTGTTATTTGCTTTAATGGGGCACTAAGGAGACATTGTTTGTTATATGGGGGCCCTCAGGATTCAATATTTGTATTAAGAGACCTCTCAGGGTTTATTGTGTGTATTAAGGGGGGCCCTCAGGGTCATTATTTGTATTAAGGGATCCCTTAAAGGCAATATTTGTATTAGGGGACCCTCTGGGTTCATTATTTATATTAAGGGGGCCCTCAGGGTCATTATTTTTATACGGGCTCTCCGGGTTCATTCTGTGAATTAAGGGGGGGCTCTAAGGGGCATTATTTGTATTAAGGGAACCCTCTGGGTTCATTATTTATATTAAGGGAGGCCCTAAGGGTCGTTATTTGTATTAAGAGGTTTCTCAGGGTTCATTGAGTGTATTAAGGGGGGCCCTCAAGGTCATTATTTGTATTAAGGGAGCCCTTAGATTCATTATTTTTATTAAGAGGACCATCTTGGTTAATTATATATATATTAAGGGGGGCCCTCAGGGTCATTATTTGTATTAAGAGGGCTTTCATGGTTCATTGTGTGTATTAAGAGGACCCTTAGAGTCATTATTTGTATTAAGGGGAGCCCTCAAGGTCATTATTTGTAAGAGGGTTCTCTGGGTTCATTGTGTGTATTAAGGGGGGTCCTCAGGGTCATTATTTGTATTAAGGGAGCCCTTTGATTCATTATTTGTATTAAGGGGACTCTCTGGGTATATTATTTATATTAAAGGGCCTTCAGGGTCATTATTTGTAGTAAGAGGGCCATCAGAGGCATTATTTGTATTAACGATGCCCACAAGGTTCATTATTATAATTCATTATTATCATTATTTGTATAAAAGGGCCACTTCAGGGTTTATTATTTACATTAAGAGGACTCACCCTGAGGGGCATTATTTATATTGAGGGGGCTTTCAGGGTTTATTATTTATTTTAAGAGGACTCACCCTCAAGGGCATTATTTATATTAAGGAGTCACCCTCAGGGACATTATATTGAGGGGGGCCTTGGTTATTATACGTATTAAGGGGACCTCAGGGTTCATTATATGTATCAAGGGGGTATTCGGGGTCATTATTTGTATTGAGCGAGCACTCAGGGGGCATTTTTACTGAGTTAGCGGCACAATATTTGCCTTGGTCCTTGTGCTGGTAACCCACTCAAACACCATTGCTGTGTTCTGCCCCGGTAGTGTTGATTTCACCATACCTGTCATGCTGATGGTTTCCCCCTCAGTGACCCGCCATGGTTAGTGACCGGCGAGGAGTCACATAACGGTCAGTCGTGCCAACAATCACCTTCGGATTTCATAACAAGCTGCGATATGTCATATAATGGGGCCGGGGAGAAATGATTTACAGGTCGTAACAGCTGACAATGTGCCCCAAATCCCCCCCTGCGACAGCTGCTGCGCCTGGCACTCCTCCTCTGTAACCCCGGTGCCCACATGTTTGTCCGCAGCCCGGCCTGGACCGCTCTCAGCTCTGCAACCATATTTCCCAGGACGCTGGAAGAATCCGCAGCATGTTGCTGACAGACGGCGGCATCTTAAACCGAAAAATGAGTCCGACAGATGAAAGTGGAGACGCGGAGCGGCTCTGGTTACCATACCACAGGAGTGATGTAACAGCGGCACAAACGGCGAGCTCCAGATACAGGAGGATGGGTGCCCGACCGTCAGGGGCCCGGGAAAGCAGGGTGACAACCTACGAGGGCAGACATATTGGTTGTCACCCAGAAAGACGCTGCTGAATGTGATATCCACAATCCACGCGTTTTGGGCATTAGTGTGTGTTCACACTGAGTTTTCTGCGCCAAAATACAAGTTACAATAAAAGTCTTCAAATCAGATGGAGTTTTTTTTACGTAGACATTTCAGTCATGACGTACATTCAGAAAAAGCATCGTGTCAGATTCTCAACACATTTTATGGGCGTAAATCACAGTAAAACATGCATTTTTTATTTTATTTTTATTTTTTTTATGATTTTTAAACCTCATATTATCATTAAAAATGCATTAAAACCCACTCGTTCTTATAAAACCGTGGCAAATACTACATGGTTTTTTTTCTCACACAAAAAAATACATGTCAAAAAAGCTCGGTGTGAACACAGGAAGGTTTCTTGGTATAGCTAGACTGAGCAATCAGGTATCTTGTAGAGCGAGGTGATGAGTCCCGTATTGGCGGCCATTTTGGTTGACAATCGGCTTTCTCAGAAATAAAGGAAAAAGGAGGATATAATTTCACGGAATTAACCCCTTCACAACATATGATACTCATTTCTCATATATTGTGGGCGGCAAAGAATCTGCAGTCACCAGAGATCACTCCAATCTTTGTCTATTTAACTGTGTAGACGCCACGGTCAATGCTGAACGCAGCATTTAAGCGGTTTACAGAGACACCAAGTCCTCTCTATAGTGTAACCCCAGGGGTGAGATTGAGGGGTGTCGATGGTTACTATGGCAGCCGATGGGGCCTAGCACTTTACTCCATGTTTCTACAGTAAACCCGGGGGTGAGATTGAGGGGCATTGATGGTTACTATGGCAGTCAATGGAACCCAGCACTTTACTCCATGTACTACAGTAACACCAGGAGGAGATTGCAGGGTATCAATGGTTGCTATGACAGCCGGTGGGGCCTGGTACTTTACTACATGTTTCTACAGTAACCCCAGGAGGGAGATTGATGGGTGTTTATGGCCGCTACAGTAGACAGTGCGGCCTAGCACTATTCTCCATGTTTCTACAGCAACCCCGGGGGTGAGATTGAGGGGTGTTGATTACTACTATGACAGCCGATGGGGCCTAGCACTTTACTCCATGTTTCTACAGTAAACCCGGGGGTGACATTGAGGGGTGTTGATGGTTGCTACAGCAGCCGGTGCGGCCTAGTACTTTACGCCATGTTTCTATAGTAACCCCAGGGGGGAGGTTGAGGGGTGTTGATGATTGCTACAGTAGACGGTCCAGCCTAGCACTATATTCCATGTGTCTACAGTAACCCCAGGGGGGAGGTTGAGGGGTGTTGATGGTTGCTACAGTAGACAGTGCGGCCTAGCACTTTACTCCATGTTCTACAGTAATATCAGGGGGTGAAATTGAGGGGTGTTGATGGTTGCTACAGCAGCCGATGCAGCCTACCACTTTACTCCATGTTTCTATAGTAAATTGAGGGGTGTTGATGGTTGCTATGGCAGCTGGGAGGCCTAGCACATTACTCCATGTTTCTACAGTAACCCCGGGGGTGAGATTGAGGGGTGTTGATGGTTGCTACAGCAGCCGGTGCGGCCTAGTACTTTACGCCACGTTTCTATAGTAACCCCAGGGGGGAGCTTGAGGGGTGTTGATGATTGCTACAGTAGACGGTCCAGCCTAGCACTATATTCCATGTTTCTACAGTAACCCCAGGGGGGAGGTTGAGTGGTGTTGATGGTTGCTACAGTAGACAGTGCGGCCTAGCACTTTACTCCATGTTTCTATAGTAACCCCAGGGGGGAGGTTGAGGGGTGTTAATGGTTGCTACAGTAGACAGTGCGGCCTAGCACTTTACTCCATGTTTCTATAGTAACCCCAGGGGGGAGGTTGAGGGGTGTTAATGGTTGCTACAGTAGACAGTGCGGCCTAGCAGTTTACTCCATGTTTCTATAGTAACCCCAGGGGGGAGGTTGAGGGGTGTTAATGGTTGCTACAGTAGACAGTGCGGCCTAGCAGTTTACTCCATGTTTCTACAGTAATATCAGGGGGTGAAATTGAGGGGTGTTGATGGTTGCTACAGCAGCCGATGCAGCCTACCACTTTACTCCATGTTTCTACAGTAAATTGAGGGGTGTTGATGGTTGCTATGGCAGCTGGGAGGCCTAGCACTTTACTCCATGTTTCTACAGTAACCCCGGGGGTGAGATTGAGGGGTGTTGATGGTTGCTATGGCAGCTGGGAGGCCTAGCACTTTACTCCATGTTTCTACAGTAACCCCGGGGGTGAGATTGAGGGGTGTTGATGGTTACTATGGCAGCCGATGGGGCCTAGCACTTTACTCCATGTTTCTAAAGTAACCCCAGGGGGGACATTGAAGATTTTTGATGGTTGCTATGGCAGTTGGGGGGGCCTAACACTTTACTCTATGTTCCTACAGTAACTCCAGTGGGGAGATTGAGGGGTGTCAATGCTTGCAACAGCAGCCGGTGCGGCCTAACACTTTACTCCATGTTACTACACACGGCAGCACAGGAGTATTTCAGGATATTAGCCCCTTCTCGCTCTATTATGTTCTGTTATGTCATGGAGTGAGTTCAGAAGCTGAGCCTTCCAACACAGTGCTGGTGCCATCTGTGTGACACAGCCCGCACCTGCCTTTAACAGCAGCGATCAGAGCTGGCTAGAGGCCCCGGTCGTTGCAATCTTGGTGCGTCCATGAAACCTGGTCATGGGCTGTGCTTCATAGGAGTCCAATCGAACAACATAGTAAATTTAACCCATGTGGTGAATATGGCGGTACAAACCCAATTTTTTTTTTTTACAGTTTGCAAGCCATTTAAAAAAAGAAAAAAAAATACACTTTTGGTATCGCTGTACTCGTCCTGACCGGAGAATCAAATTTCCAGGCCTTTTTAACCACGCAATGAACGACATTAAAACAAAACACCCCAAGATGGCAACATTGCATTTTTATTTTTCATGGAATGTGGATTTTTTTATAATTATTTATTTTATTTTTATTTTGCCATAATTCCAAATTATAACTTGTCCGGCAATTAACGAACCCTCGTACAGCTACATGAATGGGAAGAAAGGCTCTAGGAAGAAAGAAAACGAAAGTGGGAAAATGGCAGCGGCAGCAAAGGGTTAACGAGAAGGCAGGTCCTGGAACCCTTACAAGTAATAGAATCCCCTGTGGCTGTATGCTGGCAGCACACACCAGGGGGCGCTCTCTCCTCTCAGTGACTATGCTGGGAGTTGTAGGTGCAGTCACCAGTGTGTCATTGCACGCAGCACACACCAGGGGGCGCTCTCTCCTGTCAGTGACTATGCTGGGAGTTGTAGGTGCAGTCACCAGTGTGTGTCATTGCACTCAGCACACACCAGGGGGCGCTCTCTCCTGTCAGTGACTATGCTGCAGTCACCAGTGGGTCATTGCACTCAGCACACACCAGGGGGCGCTCTCTCCTCTCAGTGACTATGCTGCAGTCACCAGTGGGTCATTGCACTCAGCACACACCAGGGGGCGCTCTCTCCTCTCAGTGACTATGCTGCAATCACCAGTGTGTTATTGCACTCAGCACACACCAGGGGGCGCTCTCTCCTCTCGGTGACTATGCTGGGAGTTGTAGGTGCAGTCACCAGTGTGTGTCATTGCACTCAGCACACACCAGGGGGCGCTCTCTCCTGTCAGTGACTATGCTGGGAGTTGTAGGGGCAGTCACCAGTGTGTCATTGCACTCAGCACACACCAGGGGGCGCTCTCTCCTGTCAGTGACTATGCTGGGAGTTCTAGGTGCAGTCACCAGTGTGTCATTGCACTCAGCACACACCAGAGGGCGCTCTCTCCTGTCAGTGACTATGCTGGGAGTTCTAGGTGCAGTCACCAGTGTGTGTCATTGCACTCAGCACACACCAGAGGGCGCTCTCTCCTGTCAGTGACTATGCTGGGAGTTCTAGGTGCAGTCACCAGTGTGTCATTGCACTCAGCACACACCAGAGGGCGCTCTCTCCTGTCAGTGACTATGCTGGGAGTTCTAGGTGCAGTCACCAGTGTGTGTCATTGCACTCAGCACACACCAGGGGGCGCTCTCTCCTGTCAGTGACTATGCTGGGAGTTGTAGGTGCAGTCACCAGTGTGTGTCATTGCACTCAGCACACACCAGAGGGCGCTCTCTCCTCTCAGTGACTATGCTGGGAGTTCTAGGTGCAGTCACCAGTGTGTGTCATTGCACTCAGCACACACCAGGGGGCGCTCTCTCCTGTCAGTGACTATGCTGGGAGTTGTAGGTGCAGTCACCAGTGTGTGTCATTGCACTCAGCACACACCAGAGGGCGCTCTCTCCTCTCAGTGACTATGCTGGGAGTTCTAGGTGCAGTCACCAGTGTGTGTCATTGCACTCAGCACACACCAGGGGGCGCTCTCTCCTGTCAGTGACTATGCTGGGAGTTGTAGGTGCAGTCACCAGTGTGTGTCATTGCACTCAGCACACACCAGAGGGCGCTCTCTCCTCTCAGTGACTATGCTGGGAGTTCTAGGTGCAGTCACCAGTGTGTGTCATTGCACTCAGCACACACCAGGGGGCGCTCTCTCCTGTCAGTGACTATGCTGGGAGTTGTAGGTGCAGTCACCAGTGTGTGTCATTGCACTCAGCACACACCAGAGGGCGCTCTCTTCTGTCAGTGACTATGCTGGGAGTTGTACGTTCAGTCACCAGTGTGTCATTGCACTCAGCACACACCAGAGGGCGCTCTCTCCTCTCATTGACTATGCTGGGAGTTGTACGTTCAGTCACCAGTGTGTCATTGCACTCAGCACACACCAGAGGGCGCTCTCTCCTCTCATTGACTATGCTGGGAGTTGTAGGTGCAGTCACCAGTGTGTCATTGCACTCAGCACACACCAGGGGGCGCTCTCTCCTGTCAGTGACTATGCTGGGAGTTGTACGTTCAGTCACCAGTGTGTTATTGCACTCAGCACACACCAGGGGGCGCTCTCTCCTGTCAGTGACTATGCTGGGAGTTGTACGTTCAGTCACCAGTGTGTCATTGCACTCAGCACACACCAGAGGGCGCTCTCTCCTCTCATTGACTATGCTGGGAGTTGTAGGTGCAGTCACCAGTGTGTTATTGCACGCAGCACACACCAGGGGGCGCTCTCTCCTGTCAGTGACTATGCTGGGAGTTGTAGGTGCAGTCACCAGTGTGTCATTGCACTCAGCACACACCAGGGGGCGCTCTCTCCTGTCAGTGACTATGCTGGGAGTTGTACGTTCAGTCACCAGTGTGTCATTGCACTCAGCACACACCAGGGGGCGCTCTCTCCTGTCAGTGACTATGCTGGGAGTTGTAGGTGCAGTCACCAGTGTGTCATTGCACTCAGCACACACCAGGGGGCGCTCTCTCCTGTCAGTGACTATGCTGGGAGTTGTACGTTCAGTCACCAGTGTGTGTCATTGCACTCAGCACACACCAGAGGGCGCTCTCTCCTTTCAGCATCTTCTTTCCCTGCTGCTCAGGCATCTGTTGCCATGGCTCCTCATCCGGAAGTGCGCGACAGCCCGGAACCGGAAGCGCGTCGGACCGCGAAATTTCATCTGAAACGAAAGAGGGAAAGTGATCTGCGTGGGACAGGGAGTTCCGGGGGCCCGGGAGGTGAGCGCCAGGCGACGTGCTGGCAGTATAACGCCTCTGTATGTGGAGAACTATCAGGCATAGCAGTCAGCTGCTGAGGGTTGTAGTTCTCGGAGCAGTGTGACCACGAGTCCATAACTGTCACTGTCTGGTATCGGCGGCCTGGCTTTATACTGGATGACGTTTTATGTCTTCCCATTCTTTTAGCTCTGTGTACTACAAGTACCTTCATGCCCTGTGTGTGTAAGGGTAAAAGTGGGCACTTGCTGAGGGCATGCTGGGAGTTGTAGTTTGGTGACAGCTGTGGGTCTAATTTTCTATATCAGATATATAACGTATATTTTGCAGCCGCCACCACCATGAGGTCTGGAGGGGAAAGTCACACGTCACTGGAGGCGGCCGTCCCGGAGGAAAGCATCATCGTGATCAGCGACGATGAAGGCGAAGTGTCCCTGGGACTGGGGAACTCGGTCCTACTGATAGAAGACGCTGGCGGTGAGTTCAGGAGGAGGGGACGAGAGTACAAGGGGGACAAAGGTTTTCGGGGGAGGGAGGAAACGAGGGTTCGGGAGTAACAAGGGGCCGAGAGTTTGTGGGTAACCAGGGGACGAGGATTTGGGGGTAGGGGGGGCGAAGGTTGTGGGGGAGAGGATTTGGGGGGGGACGAAGGTTCAGGGAGAGGGATGGGAGGAGGGTTCGTGGGGGAGAGGGTTTAGGGGGGACGAGGGTTTAGGGGGAATGAGGGTTTGGGGGTAGGAGAAAGGAGGGTTTGGGACTAGGGGGATGAGGGTTTGGGGGTAGGAGGAGGATTGGGGGTAGGGGAAACGAGGGTTCGGAGGGAGGGGATGAGAGTTTAGGGGCAGGGAGGGGACAAGGGTTCAGGGGGGTGAGGGCTCGGGAGAGGGAAGGGACGAAGTTTGGGAGGACGAGGGTTAGGGGGGGAGGGAGTGGACGAGGAGACAAGGGGGGTTGAGGGGACGAGGGCTCGCGAGAGGGGGATGAGGGTTTGAGGTGGGGAGGGGACGAGGGTTCAGGGGGGATGAGGGCTCGGGGGATGGAAGGGACGAGGTTTGGGGGAGAGGGGAACAGGGTTGGGAGGATGAGCGTTTGGAGGAGGTGACATGGGGTTGGGGGGAGGAAGTGGACGAGGAGACAAGGGGGGATGAGGTCTCAAGAGAGGGGGAGGGGGTTTTCGGGGGGGGCATATTTTTTTTTGCGATTCCATTGCACTTAGAATATTTTTTTTTTAAGTTTTCCAGTGCAATATGGCTATATTGACAGAAAAATGAAAAAATGATGTCTCTTGGAAGAAGGGGAGCAAAAAACTGTATAGCCTAAACAAATAATGGCCGCGGTTTTAAAGGGGGATACGTCAGGTGTATTAGAAGCTAGTTTAGATTAGGCCAGTAAATACAGATTTAGGAGGAAAATTACTGTGGACTTGGGACCACCTCTTTTAGCCCCTTTTCAGCTGATGGCTGGGATCGTAAAACTTAGGGCCTGATTTATCATTTGCTATTTTGGTCTTGTGTCCGCTGCTAATTTTCTCATGAAATTCTTCGATCCGGTGCATGCGGATTCATTAACTTTGAGCAAAATCAAAACTGCTCGTTATTTACGTCTTTAGTCTTTCTTGCTCCTCCGAAGCATAAAGTCGCAAGATCTTGTAAAATGATGCAAATATTCCAGGCGGACGTAAAATCGCTCCAACTGATGATTCAGATGAAAGCAAAAACCTCGCTCACATTGGTGAGACTTAAAAAATAAAGCCAAGACCTAAAATAAGACTTAAATAAAAGGAGCAAATTAACAAAAGATATTTGGCCCAAAATCAAAAACTAGATCAGACAATAATGAATCAAACCCTTCTTAGCTTTTTAACCCCCCACTATCCAAATCTTGGTTGCTATGGCAGATAATGGCTTAAAGAATGAAGATCTCTAGATCTTCCTTGTGTGGAATTGCCTCTCTTCTATTAAAGGGAACCTGTCACCAAATTTGGCGACTATAAGCTGTGATAACCTCTTATATATAGCAGTCTAACATGCTGTATATAAGAGCCCAGGCCGCTGTGTAGAACATAATCACTTTATAGTACTCACCTAAGGGGGCGATGTGGTGCAGACTGGTTGGATGGGTGTCTCCAGTACCGGCGCCTCCTCTTTCGGCCATCTTTGCCCTCCTTCTTCTGAAGCCTGGTTGCGTGACTCGTCCTACGTCATCCACACTAGCCGCCATTGAGGTCCTGAGCAGGGCAGATCAGAGTATTGTAGTGCGCCTGCGCAGGACCTCAATGTCGGCTAGTGTGGATGACGTAGCACGCGTCATGCACCCAGGCTTCTGAAGGAGGAGGACAAAGATGGCCGAAAGAGGAGGCGCCGGTACCGGAGAACGGAGTCACTCATCCGACCAGTGTGCACTGCCCCTTAGGTGAGTATTTATAAAGTGATTTTTATGTTCTGCAAAGCAGCCTCGGCTCTTATATACAGTATGTTAGAATGCTGTATATAAGAGCCCACTGGTGGCGGCTGCAACTTATAGTCACCAAATCTGGTGACAGGTTCCCTTTAAGACAGGACTTTCCCTGATGAGGTAGATGAGCGATGAATAACCTTTTAACCATGTCTATCTCAAGAATCCTTTCTTTATCGTTCCTTTGGGAGACCCAGACCATGGGTGTTTAGCTTCTGCCTCCGGAGGACACACAAAGTACTACACTTGAAAGTGTAGCTCCTCCCTCTGAGCTTATACACCCCCTGGTAGCCAGTCCTAGCCAGTTTATTGCTTTGTGTCAGGAGGCATACATCCACACATGCATTCTCATCTGATTTGTTTGACTTTTGGAAAGAGTTTGAAGAAAAGCGGGTCCATGTCTGGACTCACGGCATGTCCCTTCTCACCCCACTGTGTCGGCGGTGTTGTTAAGGTTGATTTCCAAGGCTGCAGCCTTACATGCCGCGCTCCTTCACCATCCCTTCTGGGCTCTGGCTTGAAGTGGGAGCCAGCACGGTCTCCATGCCTGGCAGGAGTCCGGTCTCCATCCACAGCCCCTTGAGGATTCTGTTGGACCGGAGCACTCATCCCCAGGGACATGGCCCTGCGTCTCAGCAGCTAAGTACCTGAGACGTTTATGTTGGGGGTCCCGGTTAGAGTATGCTGTATGTGATTGTTTTTAACTTTTCCGGCGGGTTCTCCAGCTTTTGCCAGAGAACCGCGCCGATGGTGCCTGCTTGTCGGCCTCGCCGCTTAAATGTAGGCCCCGGCTTCGCCGGAGGCCTAGTTTCGTTTTCCTGCCCTCGCATGTCACTCATGCAGAGGGACAGGTTCGGCTCCTACCGGCGGCCGTTCTACACAGGGGAGGGACACTCCCCACTGCTGGGGCGTCCCTCCTTCCCTGCAGGTCTCTATAGCCCTCCAGTTCCCACTCTTTTATAGGAACGCCCCATTTCTCAGGCAGAGTTCACTCTGCTCTGGGACATCCTGCATTCTGTATCTCTGCTGAGGTGCTGCGCACTGGGGGACCGGGCTTCGGGATCTGGAGGGCACACAACACCGCGCTCAGCGGTCTGGTAAGCCACAGCCAGTCTCCGGTTGTGGACCTCTGTATATTCTCCCTGGGGTTCATTCTCTGCAAAGCCCCCACTCCAGCAGCATGTCTCACACAAGGAGCAAGGCTCCAAAGCTTTATTCTGCATGCACTGCATGTAAGCTCCTGCTGCCTGAGCCGAGCATTTATCCACATTGTGATGGTTGCTCTAACTTGGCGGTGCCACAGCCTGGAGTCTCACCCCCAGTGGTCTCTCAGGCTGCTGCTGCTGCACCTGTGATTGAACCACCGGCCTGGGTAGAGTCCTTTTCTAGGTCCATATCCCAGTCATTTGCTGAGTCCATGGGGCTTTTGTCCAGGACTTTGATGAATATGCATCAGCCCCCCTCACAGGGTGCCTCTAATACTCTTGACAGAGGACTCCTATCCTCTGACCTCCGTCCATCGGAGCTCACGGAGGATTCATCATCTGATCCCAGACCCCGTCCTTCTAAGAGAAGGCGCAGGGTTTCCTCCCCCTCCCCATCCCACGGCTCTGTCTCAAGAGCTGACTCTCAAGATGAGGAGGATGCCCTCACTGGGGGCTCGGAGGCGATGTATCCCATCGATTTCTCTGAGGGTGACTCGGACCTTAGTGATTTGATTGCTTCTATTAATTCTGTGCTGGATCTCAATCCGCCAGTGTCAGAGGAGCAACTCTCTTTGGCAGAAAAACATCAGTTTACCTCACCTAAGAGAGCAAGGAGTGTGTTCTTTAACCACTCCAGTTTTCAGACCGATGTGACCAAACCCAGGGCCTGCCCTGACAAACGCTTTCCAAAGCGTGGTTCTGATGACCGGTTTCCATTTCCACCTGAGGTGGTCAAGGAGTGGTCTCGCTCCCCAAAGGTAGACCCTCCAGTGTCTAGGCTATCAGCCCGGACCGTTGTGTCGGTGGCTGACGGCACCTCACTTAAGGATTCCACTGACCGTCAGATTGACCTTCTGGCCAAATCTGTGTATGAAGCTGCGGGGGCCGCGTTTTCCCAGACTTTTGCAGCAGTGTGGGCTCTCAAAGCCATCTCTGCTTCTCTAGAGGAGATGCATTCCCTCACCAAGGAATCTATGCCTGAGATGGTTACCTTAACTGCTCAGGCTTCAGCTTTTTCATCCTATGCCATGTCTGCCATGCTGATCACAGAGAGTAAAGGAGAGAGGTGTTCATTTGCTGCGCCAAAGAGATCACTCCAAAATTTGATGTTTCTTGTTCTTGATGGTCCTGATGAAGGGGGCAGATGCTCCGGAAACGCGTTGACCTATATGATTAATAAAGTGGCATTAATCTGAACATCTACTGGAGTGATCTCTTTGGCGCAGCAAATGAACACCTCTCTCCTTTACTCTCTGTGATCTGCTGTCTGCTGGTGGCTGCTGCCTGGGATCCACATCACATGCGTTCATAGTAGTTGTGACTCTCACAACTACATTCGGTGAGTATTCTTACTCCCCCCTCCTTACCCCGTACATATTGGGGTAAAACCCTATTTGCGCTTGGTTTTTTCCACAGTCCTCTCCACGTGATGTCTGCCATGCTGGAGGCTTCTCACCGCACTGCGGTGGCTTCGGCTAATTCCCTCGCTATCCGCAGGATCTTGTGGCTTCGAGAGTGGAAGGCAGATGCTTCTTCCAAGAAGTTTCTTGCTGGGCTCCCTTTTGCTGGTTCACGGCTGTTTGGTGAACAGCTGGATGAAATTATTAAAGAAGCTACTGGCGGGAAGAGTACTTCCATGCCACAAACCAAGACCAGGAAACCCGCCCAGGGTAGGAATCAATCGAGGTTTTGTTCCTTTCGTTCCTCCAACTGGTCATCCTCTAAGCCTTCCGCCTCGTCCGCTAACTCAGCCAAGGATCAGAAATCCAACTGGTGCCCAAAAGCGCGTCCGCAGAAGACCGCAGGAGGTTCTGCCACTAAGGCAGCTTCCTCATGACTCTCGGCCCGCTCCAGCCACATCCTTAGTCGGTGGCAGGCTCTCCCACTTTGGCGACGCTTGGTTAAAGCAAGTCTCCGATCAGTGGGTGAGAGACATCATATATCACGGCTACAGGATAGAATTCTCTTCCAGCCCTCCAAACAGATTTTTTTCTCTCAACTCCCCCCTGCTCCAAGGCCGCCCCCTTCTCACAGGCCGTGGCGTCCTTGCAGGCAAACGGAGTGATTGTCCCAGTTCCCGCTTTGGAACGGTTCAGAGGTTTTTACTCAAATCTCTTCCTAGTTCCCAAAAAGGACGGTACCTTCCGGCCCATCCTGGATCTCAAGCTTCTCAACAAGCATGTTCGGGTGCGGCATTTTCGCATGGAGTCTGTGCGATCAGTCATTGCCTCTGTGACCCAAGGGGAGTTCCTGGCATCCATCGACATCAGAGATGCCTATCTACATGTGCCAATCGCAGTGTCACATCAGCGTTGGTTACGTTTTGCGATAGGAGAGGATCATTTCCAATTCGTGGCTCTCCCCTTCGGGTTAGCCACGGCCCCTCGGGTATTCACCAAGGTCATGGCGGCAGTGATTGCGGTCCTGCTCCTCCAGGGGTTGGCAGTGCTCCCTTACCTGGACGACCTTCTGGTCAAGGGTCCATCCAGCGCAGACTGTCAGCGGAGTGTTTCGCTCACTCTCGCCACTCTAGCCCAATTCGGGTGGATTTTCAATCTTCACAAATCCACTCTGACTCCGACCCAGAGTCTCACGTACCTAGGGATGCAGTTCGAGACTTTGCCGGCACTTGTGAAGTTGCCCTTAATCAAACAGCAGTCTCTCCGGCTAGCGGTGCGCTCTCTCCTGAGGCCCCGCCGTTATTCCCTCAGGCGCCTGATGCAGGTGCTGGGTCAAATGGTGGCGTCCATGGAGGCTGTTCCCTTTGCCCAGTTCCATCTGCGTCCTCTGCAGCTGGACATTCTCCACTGTTGGGACAAGCGGCCTTCCTCCTTACAGAGGTTAGTGGCTCTGTCGCCACGGACCAGGAGCTCTCTTCAGTGGTGGCTTCGACCCCTCTCCCTGTCCCAAGGGCGCTCCTTCCTGGCTCCGTCCTGGGTGATTCTCACCACGGATGCCAGTCTATCCGGCTGGGGAGCGGTACATCTCCACCACAGAGCTCAGGGCACTTGGACTCCATCCGAGTCAGCCCTTTCAATCAATGTGCTGGAAACCAGAGCTGTGCTTCTAGCTCTCGTAGCCTTTCACCACCTGTTGGCGGGCAGGCACATTCGAGTCCAGTCAGACAACGCGACAGCGGTTGCCTACATCAATCACCAAGGCGGGACACGCAGCCGCCTGGCAATGTTGGAGGTCCAACGCATCCTTCAATGGGCGGAGGACTCCAAGTCCACCATATCCGCTGTCCACATCCCTGGCGTAGAAAACTGGGAGGCAGATTATCTCAGCCGTCAATCCGTGGACGGTGGCGAGTGGTCCCTGCACCCGGCAGTGTTTCAGTCAATCTGCCACAAATGGGGCACTCCGGACGTGGACCTAATGGCATCCCGTCACAACAACAAGGTTCCAGTTTACGTGGCTCGCTCCCACGATCCTCAGGCCTTCGCCGCGGACGCTCTGGTTCAAGACTGGTCCCAGTTTCGTCTGTCCTACGTGTTTCCCCCTCTAGCTCTCTTGCCCAGAGCCCTGCGCAAGATCAGAATGGAGGGCCGTCGAGTCATCCTCATTGCACCGGACTGGCCCAGGCGAGCTTGGTATCCGGGCCTGCTCCAACTGTCCGTGGAGATGCCGTGGCATCTTCCGGACCGTCCAGACCTGCTCTCGCAAGGTCCGTTTTTCTGCCCGAATTCTGCGGCACTCAAATTGATGGCGTGGCTCTTGAGTCCTGGATTTTGACGGCTTCTGGTATTCCTCCTGAAGTCATCTCCACTGACTCGGGCCCGTAAGTCTTCCTCTGCCAAGATCTATCACAGGACTTGGAAGATTTTCCTGTCCTGGTGTCGCTCTTCCGGCCATTCTCCTTGGCCATTCTTGTTGCTGACCCTTCTGTCTTTTTTACAGTCCGGTCTGCAGCTAGGACTAGGACTGTCCCTTAACTCTCTCAAGGGACAAGTCTCAGCTCTATCAGTGCTGTTCCAGCGGTGTATCGCCCAGCTGGCTCAGGTCCGCACCTTCATGCAAGGTGCGTCTCACATCATTCCACCTTATCGGTGGCCCTTGGATCCCTGGGACCTTAACTTGGTCCTCACGGTATTGCAGAAACCCCCCTTTCGAGCCTCTTAGGGAGCTTTCTTTGTATCGTCTTTCTCAAAAGGTGGCCTTTCTAGTTGCCATAACTTCTCTCAGGAGAGTCTCTGATTTGGCTGCGCTCTCCTCGGAGTCACCTTTTTTGGTTTTTCACCAAGACAAGGTAGTTCTCCGTCCGACCCCGGACTTTCTTCCTAAGGTGGTCTCTCCCTTCCACCTTAACCAGGATATTTCCTTGCCTTCCTTCTGTCCGGCCCCTGTTCATCGCTTTGAGAAAGCGCTGCATACTCTAGATCTGGTGCGTGCTCTCCGGATCTATGTGTCTCGCACCACTGTTCTTAGGCGGTGCACCTCTCTTTTTGTGCTAACCACAGGGCGGCGCAAGGGTCTCTCTGCTTCTAAGCCGACCTTGGCCCGTTGGATTAGATCGACCATTTCGGACACCTACCAGAGTACTCGGGTGCCTCCCCCGCCGGGGATCAAAGCACATTCGACCAGAGCTGTCGATGCCTCTTGGGCTTTTAGGCACCCGGCTACGGCTCAACAAGTCTGTCAGGCTGCCACTTGGACTAGCCTGCATACCTTTTCGAAGCACTACCAAGTGCATGCTCATGCTTCGGCAGATGCGAGCTTGGGCAGACGCATCCTTCAGGTGGCTGTCACCCACTTGTGAAGTTAGGCTCCGCCTACTTCTTAGTTTTTTTTCTGTTTATTCCCACCCAGGGACAGCTTTGGAACGTCCCATGGTCTGGGTCTCCCAAAGGAACGATAAAGAAAAAGAGAATTTTGTTACTTACCGTAAATTCTTTTTCTTATAGTTCCGTATTGGGAGACCCAGCACCCTCCCTGTTGGCAATTTCTTGTTCCGTGTGTTATCACCGGCTGTTGTCGTGGACAGAGTCTCCGGTTGTTCATGTTCTTACTCGGTTCTACTTGTGGGTGGCTATTCTCCTTCAGCTTTTGCACTAAACTGGCTAGGACTGGCTCACCAGGGGGTGTATAAGCTCAGAGGGAGGAGCTACACTTTTAAGTGTAGTACTTTGTGTGTCCTCCGGAGGCAGAAGCTAAACACCCATGGTCTGGGTCTCCCAATACGGAACTATAAGAAAAAGAATTTACGGTAAGTAACAAAATTCTCTTTTCTTTGTCGCTTCATTGGGAGACCCAGACAATTGAGTGTATAGCTTCTGCCTCCGGAGGCCACACAAAGTATTACACTTAAAAGTGTAACCCCTCCCCTCTGCCTATACACCCCCCCCCGTGCATCACGGGCTCCTCAGTTTTTATGCTTTGTGCGAAGGAGGCACACATGCACGCAAGCTCCACAATTTGGTCAGCAGCAGCTGCTGACTATATCGGATGGAAGAAAAGAGGGCCCATAACAGGGCCCCCGGCATGCTCCCTTCTCACCCCACTCTGGTCGGCGGTGCTGTTAAGGTTGAGGTACCCATTGCGGGTACATAGGCAGGAGCCACATGCTGTTTTCCTTCCCCATCCCTTAGGGGCTCTGGGTGAAGTGGGATCCTAATCGGTCTCCAGGCACTGGGACCGTGCTCCCTCCGCAGCCCCTGGGGGAATCTGCTGGACAGGAGCCGGGTATCGTCAGGGACAAGGCCCTGCTACTGTGAGGTACTCTGTGTCCCCTTGGGGACGGCGCATGGAGCGCTTGTGTCATACACGCTGCAGCACTGCTGGGTGTGTTAGTGCGCCGGGACTACCGCGCTGGCCGCGCTTGTTTGCCGGCCGCGCTTATAACTTTAGTCCCCGGCTTCTGCGGCCTAGTACCGCATACTCCCGCCCCCAGGCCTGCCAGTCAGGGGAAGGGCGGGACGCTGCACTGGACGTCAGCGCTGAGGGCTGGAGCATACTTTGTATCCTCCTCCCCCCTCACTGAGCACCGTGGGGCACCAGATTCCCGCACTTTCTAAGGCACGCCCACGGCCCCCTCCTCCCCTCAGAACGCTGTCAGCCATTCCTATCAGCACTTCTGACGCTGGAGAGGAGAGACAACACAGCTCTGGGAGGCCCAGGCAGGGAATCTGGTGGTCACACAACCGCTGCTGGCGGTCGGTAAGCCGCACCTGTTACTAGGTGCTGGCCCCCCTGGGTGCCGAAGTGTATATTTATATGCTTATATTCTATACATTTACTCTATACGGCCGCACTGCTTGTTTTTGGCTATATACCCTCTCTGATTGCACTCAGAGGAGACAACAGCATGTCGTCCGCAAAAAGCAAAGGTGCCAAGGCACAGGCTTACTTTGCAACCTGTACCTCATGTGCGGCTATGCTACCTGCAGGTTCCACCTACCCTCATTGTGTGCAATGCTCGGCCCCTGTGACACTCACTCAGCTGGAGCCTCTGCCACTGGTGGCCCAGGTGGAACCACCTGCTGCCACTGTCCAGGTGACAGGGACGGAGTTTGCAGTCTTCGCTGACAAACTTTCTGAGTCTATGGATAAATGGTCTGCTAAGATACTAGAAGCCTTGCAGTCCAGACCGGTAACACAGGCCCCGGGCACTGTTGAATCATTGACCCCAGGCCCCCCCCGGTTGGAGCAGCAAAGTGCTCCTGGGGCGACTTATAGGTCCCACAGTGAGGTCTCCGACGCGGACCGCAGTCCCAGACCGCCTAAGCGGGCCCGCTGGGAGCTTCCCTCGACTTCATCTCACTGCTCAGGGTCTCAGCAGGAGGACTCCCTAGAGGATGAAGCGGAGGTGGCAGAGCAGGACTCTGATCCTGACGCCGCTCTCAACCTGGATACACCTGAAGGGGACGCCATAGTAAACGACCTTATAGCGTCCATCAATCAGGTGTTGGATCTTTCTCCTCCAACTCCTCCGATTGAGGAGTCAGCTTCTCAGAAGGAGAAATTCCATTTCAGGTTTCCCAAACGTACAATGAGTGCGTTTCTGGATCACTCCGACTTCAGAGGTACAGTCCAGAAACACCGAGCTTTTCCAGATAAGCGCTTTACTAAGCGCCTTAAAGACACACGTTATCCCTTCCCCCCTGACGTAGTCAAGGGTTGGGCTCAGTGTCCCAAGGTAGACCCTCCAGTCTCTAGACTGGCGGCTAGATCCATAGTTGCAGTGGCAGATGGTGCATCACTCAAGGATGCCACTGACAGGCAGATAGAGCTCCTGATGAAATCCATCTATGAAGCTATCGGCGCGTCCTTTGCTCCGGCATTCGCAGCCGTATGGGCACTCCAAGCTATCTCAGCTTGTCAGTCTGAGATTAATGCAGTCACACGTGCCTCTGCTCCGCAGGTTGTGTCCTTAACATCTCAGGCGTCGGCGTTTGCGTCCTACGCCATGAATGCTGTCCTGGACTCTGCGAGCCGTACGGCGGTAGCATCCGCCAATTCGGTGGCAGTCCGCAGGGCCATGTGGCTACGTGAATGGAAGGCAGACTCTGCTTCCAAAAAGTTCTTAACCGGGTTGCCATTTTCTGGCGACCGCCTGTTTGGCGAACGATTGGATGAAATCATTAAACAATCCAAGGGAAAGGACTCATCCTTACCCCAGTCCAAACCAAACAGACCTCAACAACGGAAGGTGCAATCGAGGTTTCGGTCCTTTCGGCCCGCGGGCAGGTCTCAATTCTCCTCGTCCAACAGGCCACAGAAGGGTCAGAGGAACTCCGATTCATGGCGGTCTAAGTCACGTCCTAAGAAGAACGCCGGAGGAACCGCTCCCAAAGCGGCCTCCTCATGACTTTCGGCCTCCCCAAACCGCATCCTCGGTCGGTGGCAGGCTCTCCCGCTTTTCCGACGCCTGGTTGCCACATGTCCAAGACCGATGGGTGCGAGACATTTTGTCTCACGGTTACAGGATAGAGTTCAGCTCTCGTCCTCTCACTCGTTTCTTCAGAACATCTCCTCCCCCCGAGCGAGCCGATGCTCTTCTTCAGGCGGTGAGCACTCTGAAGGCAGAAGGAGTGGTGATCCCTGTTCCTCTTCAGCAACGGGGCCACGGTTTTTACTCCAACTTGTTTGTGGTGCCAAAAAAGGACGGATCTTTCCGTCCTGTTCTGGACCTAAAACTGCTCAACAGACACGTAAGAATCAGGCGGTTCCGGATGGAATCTCTCCGCTCCGTCATCGCCTCAATGTCCCAAGGAGACTTCCTAGCATCAATCGACATCAGGGATGCTTATCTCCACGTGCCGATTGCACCAGAGCATCAGCGCTTCCTGCGTTTCGCCATCGGGGACGAACACCTTCAGTTCGTGGCACTGCCTTTCGGCCTGGCGACAGCCCCACGGGTCTTCACCAAGGTCATGGCAACAGTGGTAGCAGTCCTACACTCTCGGGGACACTCGGTGATCCCTTACTTAGACGATCTGCTTGTCAAGGCCCCCTCTCAGGTGGCATGCCAACACAGCCTGAATATTGCTCTGGAGACTCTCCAGAGATTCGGGTGGATCATCAATTTTCCAAAGTCAAAACTGACACCGGCCCAATCACTGACATATCTCGGCATGGAGTTTCATACTCTCTCAGCGATAGTGAAGCTTCCGCTGGACAAACAGCGTTCACTACAGACAGGGGTGCAATCTCTCCTTCGAGCCCAGTCGCACCCCCTGAGGCGCCTCATGCACTTCCTAGGGAAGATGGTGGCAGCAATGGAGGCAGTTCCTTTTGCGCAGTTTCATCTGCGTCCACTTCAATGGGACATTCTCCGCAAATGGGACAGGAAGTCGACGTCCCTCGACAGGAACGTCTCCCTTTCTCGGGCAGCCAAGGCCTCCCTTCAGTGGTGGCTTCTTCCCACTTCATTGTCGAAGGGGAAATCTTTCCTGCCCCCATCCTGGGCAGTGGTCACGACGGACGCGAGTCTGTCAGGGTGGGGAGCGGTCTTTCTCCACCACAGGGCTCAGGGTACCTGGACTCAGCCAGAGTCCTCACTTCAGATCAATGTTCTGGAGATAAGGGCAGTGTATCTAGCCCTAAAGGCATTCCAGCCGTGGCTGGAAGGCAGGCAGATCCGAATTCAGTCGGACAACGTCACGGCGGTGGCATACATCAACCACCAAGGCGGCACACGCAGCCGGCAAGCCTTCCAGGAAGTCCGGCGGATTCTGCTGTGGGTGGAAGCCACAGCCTCCACCATCTCCGCAGTTCACATCCCGGGCGTAGAAAACTGGGAAGCAGACTTTCTCAGTCGCCAGGGCATGGACGCAGGGGAATGGTCTCTTCACCCGGACGTGTTTCAAGAGATCTGTTGCCACTGGGGGAAGCCGGACGTCGACCTAATGGCGTCCCGGCACAACAACAAGGTCCCGGCATTCATGGCACGGTCTCAAGATCACAGAGCTCTGGCGGCAGACGCATTAGTTCAGGATTGGTCGCAGTTTCAACTGCCTTATGTATTTCCTCCTCTGGCACTGCTGCCCAGAGTGTTACGCAAGATCAGGTCCGACTGCCGCCGCGCCATCCTCGTCGCTCCAGACTGGCCGAGGAGGTCGTGGTACCCGGATCTGTGGCATCTCACGGTGGGCCAACCGTGGGCACTACCAGACCGACCAGACTTGCTGTCTCAAGGGCCATTTTTCCATCTGAATTCTGCGGCCCTCAACCTGACTGTGTGGCCATTGAGTCCTGGATCCTAGCGTCTTCAGGGTTATCTCAAGAGGTCATTGCCACTATGAGACAGGCCAGGAAACCAACGTCCGCCAAGATCTACCACAGGACGTGGAGGATCTTCTTATCCTGGTGCTCTGATCAGGGTTTTACTCCCTGGCCATTTTTCTGTCCTTCCTTCAATCCGGAATGGAAAAGGGTTTGTCTCTCGGCTCCCTTAAGGGACAAGTCTCGGCGCTCTCTGTGTTTTTTCAAAAGCGCCTAGCCAGGCTTCCACAGGTACGCACGTTCCTGCAGGGGGTTTGCCACATAGTCCCTCCTTACAAGCGTCCGCTAGAACCCTGGGATCTGAACAGGGTGCTAACGGCTCTTCAGAAACCACCCTTCGAGCCAATGAGGGATATTTCTCTTTCACGCCTTTCGCAAAAAGTGGTCTTCCTAGTGGCAGTCACATCACTTCGGAGAGTGTCTGAGCTAGCAGCGCTGTCATGCAAAGCCCCCTTCCTGGTCTTTCACCAGGACAAGGTGGTTCTGCGTCCGGTTCCGGAATTTCTCCCGAAGGTGGTATCCCCTTTTCATCTCAATCAGGATATCTCCTTACCTTCCTTTTGTCCTCATCCAGTTCACCAATGTGAAAAGGATTGGCACTTGTTAGATCTGGTGAGAGCACTCAGACTCTACATTTCTCGTACGGCGCCCCTGCGCCGCTCGGATGCGCTCTTTGTCCTTGTCGCTGGCCAGCGTAAAGGGTCGCAGGCTTCCAAGTCAACCTTGGCTCGGTGGATCAAGGAACCAATTCTTGAAGCCTACCGTTCTTCTGGGCTTCCGGTTCCTTCAGGGCTTAAGGCCCATTCTACCAGAGCCGTGGGTGCGTCCTGGGCTTTGCGGCACCAGGCTACGGCTCAGCAGGTGTGTCAGGCGGCTACCTGGTCGAGTCTGCACACTTTCACGAAACACTATCAGGTGCATACCTATGCTTCGGCAGATGCCAGCCTAGGTAGGCGAGTCCTTCAGGCGGCGGTTGCCCACCTGTAGGAAGGGGTCGTTTCTTTGTCGCTCCATTGGGAGACCCAGACAATTGGGTGTATAGGCTATGCCTCCGGAGGCCGCACAAAGTACTACACTAAAAGTGTAAAGCCCCTCCCCTTCTGCCTATACACCCCCCGTGCTCCCACGGGCTCCTCAGTTTTTTGCTTTGTGCGAAGGAGGCAGACATGCACGCACAGCTCCACAGATTAGTCAGCAGCAGCTGCTGACTATGTCGGATGGAAGAAAAGTGGGCCCATATAGGGCCCCCAGCATGCTCCCTTCTCACCCCACTATTGTCGGCGGTGTTGTTAAGGTTGAGGTATCCATTGCGGGTACGGAGGCTGGAGCCCACATGCTGTTTTCCTTCCCCATCCCCCTTAGGGCTCTGGGTGAAGTGGGATCCCATCGGTCTCCAGGCACTGAGACCGTGCTTCATCCACAACTCCTGAGGAGCCTGCTGGATAGGAGCCGGGTATCGTTCAGGGACATGGCCCTGCTACTTTAAGGTACTCTGTGTCCCCGTGGGGACCGCGCACAGCAACACTCCAGCATTGCTGGGTGTGCTAGTGCACCGGGGACCGCGGCGCTGACCGCGTTTGTGCCATTATACACTGCAGCGTCGCTGATTGTGTTTGTGTATGGGGACTACCGCGCTGACCGCCGCTGCCATTGTTTTTACTGAGGCGCGGCTGGGACTGTTAGTGCGCCGGGGACTCTGCGCCGGCCGCGCTTATACGGCGGCCGCGCTTATAACTCGAGTCCCCGGCTTTTGGGCCTAGTCTCTTTTTCTTCCCGCCCTCAGCCCTGCCAGTCAGGGGAAGGGCGGGACGCTGTACAGCACGGCAGCACTGAGGGCTGGTGCATGCTTTGCATACTCCACCCCCCTCACTGTGCACAGTGAGGCACCAGCTCCCGCACTTTCTGGGTCACGCCCACGGCTCCCTCCTCTCCTCAGGACGCCGGCAGCCATTCCTGTCAGCTCCTAGGACGCTGCAGAGGGGAGACAAACTCTGGGGGACCCAGGCAGGGATTATGGTGGCCACACAACCGCTTTAAGCGGGCGGTAAGCAGCACCTGAGGTGCTGGCCCCACTTGTGCAGAAGTGTACTTATAGATTATATGTTTATAGGCTATACTTTACACTGTATGGTGCACAGTTGATTTCTGGCTATATACCCTATTGTGTTGCTCAGGGGAGACAACAGCATGGCGCCCACAAGAAGCAGGGTGCCAAAACACAGGCTTACTATGCTGCCTGCGCCGCATGTACAACCTCGCTACCGGCAGGTTCCACTGACCCTCATTGTATGCACTGCTCGGACCCTGTGGCACTTACTCAGCTGGAGCCTCTGCTAAGGGGGGCCCAGGGGGAACAACCAGCTAACACTGTCCAGGTGACAGGGACGGAGTTTGCAGTTTTTACTGACAGACTTTGAGACTATGGCTAAAATACTAGAAGCTTTGCAGTCCAGACCGGTATCTCAGACCATGGGCACTGTGGAATCACTGCCCCCTAGTTCCCCTCAGTTGGAACAACAATGTTCCCCCGGGATGTCTCATAGATCCCAGGGTGAGGTCTCTGACACGGACCGCAGTCCCAGACCGCCTAAGCGAGCTCGCTTGGAAATCCCCTCGACCTCATCACATTGTTCAGGGTCTCAGAGAGATGACTCTCTGTATGATGAAGCGGAGGTAGCTGATCAGGATTCTGATCCTGAGGCCGCTCTCAACCTTGATACTCCTGATGGGGACGCCATAGTGAATGATCTTATTGCGTCCATAAATAAGATGCTGGATATTTCTCCCTCAGCCCCTCCAGCAGAGGAGTCACCTTCTCAGCAGGAGAAGTTCCGTTTCAGGTTCCCCAAGCGTACAACGAGTATGTTTCTGGATCACTCCGACTTCAGAGAGGCAGTCCAGAAACACCGAGTTTGTCCAGATAAGCGTTTTTCCAAGCGCCTTAAGGATACACGTTATCCCTTCCCCCCCCCCTGACGTGGTCAAGGGCTGGACTCCGTGTCCCAAGGTGGATCCTCCAATCTCCAGACTGGCGGCTAGATCCATAGTTGCAGTTGAAGATGGGGCTTCACTCAAGGATGCCACTGACAGACAGATGGAGCTCTGGTTGAAATCCATCTATGAGGCTATCGGCGCGTCTTTCGCTCCAGCATTCGCAGCAGTATGGGCACTCCAAGCTATCTCAGCGGGTCAAGCCCAAATTGACGCACTCACACGTACGTCTGCGCCGCAAGTGGCTCCATAACCTCTCAAACGTCGGCATTTGCGTCCTACGCTATTAATACTATCCTGGACTCTGCGAGCCGTACGGCGGTTGCAGCCGACAATTCGGTGGCATTACGCAGGGCCGTGTGGCTACGGGAACCGCCGGAGGTGCCGCTACCAAGGCGGCTTCCTCATGACTTACGGCCGCCTCACACCGCATCCTCGGTCGGTGGCAGGCTCTCCCTCTTCTGCGACACCTGGCTGCCACAGGTAAAAGACCGATGGGTGAGAGACATTCTGTCTCACGGTTACAGGATAGAGTTCAGCTCTCGTCCTCCGACTCGATTCTTCAGAACATCTCCGCCTCCCGAGCGAGCCGATGCTCTTCTGCAGGCGTTGGACACTCTGAAGGTAGAAGGAGTGGTGATCCCTGTTCCTCTTCAGCAACAGGGTCACGGTTTTTACTCCAGCCTGTTTGTGGTTCCAAAGAACGACGGGTCTTTCCGTCCTGTCCTGGACCTAAAACTGCTCAACAAACCCGTAAAGACCAGGCGGTTCCGGATGGAATCCCTCCGCTCCGTCATTGCCTCAATGTCCCAAGGAGATTTCCTTGCATCGATCGATATCAAATATGCTTATCTTCACGTTCCGATTGCTCCAGAGCATCAGCGCTTCCTGCGCTTCGCCATAGGAGACGAACACCTCCAGTTCGTGGCACTGCCGTTCGGCCTGGCGACAGCTCCCCGGGTTTTCACCAAGGTCATGGCTACAGTAGTCGCGGTCCTCCACTGCCAGGGTCACTCGGTGATCCCTTACTTAGACGATCTGCTGGTCAAGGCTCCCTCCCAAGAGGCATGCCAGCACAGCCTCAACGCTACTCTGGAGACTCTCCAGAGTTTCGGGTGGATCATCAATTTTTCAAAGTCAAATCTGACACCGGCCCAATCGCTGACATATCTTGGCATGGAGTTTCATACCCTCTCAGCGATAGTGAAGCTTCCGCTGAACAAGCAGCGTTCACTACAGACGGGGGTGCAATCTCTCCTTCAAGGTCAGTCACACCCCTTGAGGCGCCTCATGCACTTCCTGGGGAAGATGGTGGCAGCAATGGAGGCAGTCCCTTTCGCGCAGTTTCACCTGCGTCCTCTTCAATGGGACATCCTACGCAAATGGGACAGGAAACCGACGTCCCTCGACAGGAACGTCTCCCTCTCTCAGGCAACCAAAGCTTCCCTTCGGTGGTGGCTTCTTCCCACTTCATTATCGAAGGGGAAATCCTTCCTACCCCCATCCTGGGAGGTGGTCACGACGGACGCGAGTCTGTCAGGGTGGGGAGCAGTTTTTCTCCACCACAGGGCTCAGGGTACGTGGACTCAGCAAGAGTCCTCGCTTCAGATCAATGTTCTGGAGATCAGGGCAGTGTATCTGGCCCTAAAAGCGTTCCAGCAGTGGCTGGAAGGCAAGCAGATCCGAATTCAGTCGGACAACTCCACAGCGGTGGCATACATCAACCACCAAGGCGGGACACGCAGTCGGCAAGCCTTCCAGGAGGTCCGGCGGATTCTACTGTGGGTGGAAGCCACAGCCTCCACCATATCCGCAGTTCACATCCCAGGCGTAGAAAACTGGGAAGCAGACTTTCTCAGTCGCCAGGGCATGGACGCAGGGAATGGTCCCTTCACCCGGACGTGTTTCAGGAGATATGTTGCCGCTGGGGCATGCCGGACGTCGACCTAATGGCGTCCCGGCACAACAACAAGGTACCGACGTTCATGGCACGGTCTCAAGATCCCAGAGCTCTGGCGGCAGACGCCTTAGTTCAGGATTGGTCGCAGTTTCAGCTCCCTTATGTGTTTCCTCCGTTGGCACTGTTGCCCAGAGTGTTACGCAAGATCAGGGCCGACTGCCGCCGCGTCATCCTCGTCGCTCCAGACTGGCCGAGGAGGTCGTGGTACCCGGATCTGTGGCATCTCACGGTCGGCCAACCGTGGGCACTACCAGACCGACCAGACTTGCTGACTCAAGGGCCGTTTTTCCATCTGAATTCTGCGGCCCTCAACCTGACTGTGTGGCCATTGAGTCCTGGATCCTAGCGTCTTCAGGATTATCTCAAGAGGTCATTGCCACTATGAGACAGGCTAGGAAACCAACGTCCGCCAAGATCTACCACAGGACGTGGAAAATTTTCCTGTCGTGGTGCTCTGCTCAGGGTTTTTCTCCCTGGCCATTTGCCTTGCCCACTTTTCTGTCCTTCTTTCAATCTGGACTGGAAAAGGGTTTGTCGCTCGGCTCCCTTAAGGGACAAGTCTCAGCGCTCTCTGTGTTTTTCCAGAAGCGCCTAGCCAGACTTCCACAGGTACGCACGTTCCTGCAGGGGGTTTGTCACATCGTTCCTCCTTACAAGCGGTCGTTAGAACCCTGGGATCTGAACAGGGTGCTGATGGTTCTTCAGAAACCACCATTCGAGCCAATGAGGGATATTTCTCTCTCACGCCTTTCGCAGAAAGTGGTTTTCCTAGTAGCAGTCACTTCACTTCGGAGAGTGTCTGAGCTAGCAGCGTTGTCGTGCAAAGCCCCTTTCCTGGTGTCTCACCAGGACAAGGTGGTTCTGCGTCCGGTTCCGGAATTTCTCCCTAAGGTGGTATCCCCCTTTCATCTCATTCAGGATATCTCCTTACCCTCTTTTTGTCCTCATCCAGTTCACCAATGTGAAAAGGATTTGCACTTGTTAGATCTGGTGAGAGCACTCAGACTCTACATTTCTCGTACGGCGCCCCTGCGCCGCTCGGATGCACTCTTTGTCCTTGTCGCTGGCCAGCGTAAAGGGTCACAGGCTTCCAAATCAACCCTGGCTCGGTGGATCAAGGAACCAATTCTCGAAGCTTACCGTTCTGCTGGGCTTCCGGTTCCCTCAGGGCTGAAGGCCCATTCTACCAGAGCCGTGGGTGCGTCCTGGGCTTTGAGGCACCAGGCTACGGCTCAGCAGGTGTGTCAGGCGGCTACCTGGTCGAGCCTGCACACTTTCAAGAAACACTATCAGGTGCATACCTATGCTTCGGCGGATGCCAGCATAGGTAGACGAGTCCTTCAGGCGGCGGTTGCCCACCTGTAGGAAGGGGCCGTTTTACGGCTCTATTACGAGGTATTATTTTACCCACCCAGGGACTGCTTTTGGACGTCCCAATTGTCTGGGTCTCCCAATGGAGCGACAAAGAAGAAGGGAATTTTGTTTACTTACCGTAAATTCCTTTTCTTCTAGCTCCAATTGGGAGACCAGCACCCGCCCCTGTTTTTTTGTGTACACATGTTGTTCATGTTGAATGGTTTCAGTTCTCCGATATTCCTTCGGATTGAATTTACTTTAAACCAGTTTATAATTTTTTCCTCCTTCTTGCTTTTGCACCAAAACTGAGGAGCCCGTGGGAGCACGGGGGGTGTATAGGCAGAAGGGGAGGGGCTTTACACTTTTAGTGTAGTACTTTGTGCGGCCTCCGGAGGCATAGCCTATACACCCAATTGTCTGGGTCTCCCAATTGGAGCTAGAAGAAAAGGAATTTACGGTAAGTAAACAAAATTCCCTTCTTTACGGCTCTTTTACCGAGGTATTATTTTACCCACCCAGGGACTGCTTTTGGACGTCCCAATTGTCTGGATCTCCCAATGGAGCGACAAAGAAGAAGGGAATTTTGTTTACTTACCGTAAATTCCTTTTCTTCTAGCTCCAATTGGGAGACCCAGCACCCGCCCCTGTTCCCTTCGGGCTGTTGTTCTTTTGTGTACACATGTTGTTCATGTTGAATTGTTCTTGGTTTATGGTTTTCAGTTCTCCGAACATCCTTCGGATTGAATTTACCTTAGACCAATTTATAAGTTTCCTCCTTCCTGCTTTTGAACCAAAACTGAGGAGCCCGTGATGCACGGGGGGGTGTATAGGCAGAGGGGAGGGGTTACACTTTTAAGTGTAATACTTTGTGTGGCCTCCGGAGGCAGAAGCTATACACCCAATTGTCTGGGTCTCCCAATTGGAGCTAGAAGAAAAGGAATTTACGGTAAGTAAACAAAATTCCCTTCTTTTCTTTTTTTCTTCTCAGAAGATTCAATTTTACAAGAAAAAAAACCAGTAGAAGTGTTGGATGAAGAACTCGCCATAACCTTCAGCAAGAAGGCGCACGTGATGCCCCACGCCCGATACGACTGCTCAACGCACCCCTTTAGGTAAGGAGGAGCCGATCACTGGTGGAAACGCTGTGTGATCCATCCACTCTGGTCTTGACCTGATTTCTGTTCCTTTCAGCCGTTTGGAGGAAGAGACTCAGATCCCCATAGACAAGAATGCCAGCTTCTGTGCCGAGTGCTACTGCTACCTGTGTGACAAACCTGCCTCCGAGGTAAGTACCACATTGCTTCGCTTTTATGAGCCTGTAGAGGAGTCTTCTTCTAAAAGGTCCCACAGCGGGTTTACAGCGGGTGAAATAAGTATGGAACACGTTAACAACTTTCTAAGTAAATAAAATTTCATAATCGTATCATTTTTTTAATTAAAGGGAACCTGTCACTGGGTTGTCCCCTTATGAGCTGCAGCCACGACCAGTGAGCCCTTATGTCCAGCATTCTGGAATACTATACAAGAGCCCAGGCCACTCTGTAGAACATACACACACACACACACACACACACACCCTTATACTCACCTATGGGGTAGGTTGGGTCCGATGCATATGGGGTCTTGCTCTGGCGCCACCTCCATCTTGTGCAATCGCCATCCTCTTGCCCAGCCCCATGTGGATGATGCATCCTATGTCATTCACATAGTGTCCTCCATTGCACTTTTGCGCATGCGCACTTTGATCTGCCCTGCTGATGGCAGAGCAAAGTACTGCAACGTGCTGGCGCGAGGAAAGGTAAAAGACCGCCCAGCACATGGGCACTACAATAGTTTGATCTGTCGCCGCAAAATTGTAAAACCCATAAGACATCCGTCTCTGTCGAGGGGAGATTTCCATCCCATACATTGAACATATGGGATTAATTATAACTAGGGAAGGGAGAAACTAATTATGAGTGGGGAAGAGAGAGAGTTGACACTTCTGCCTTCATTGAAGTGGCATCTGTTGGTGTGGACAGGTAATTCAGCTGGCTGGTTATTTGCTGGGAAGCAGACACAAGGCTGGGGTCTGTATATTGAGAGACGGAGAAGTACATTTCCAATGGAAACAACTTCCTTTGATCAAAGCAGGAATGTAGACTTATAGCGGTCGGTGGTCAATGATGAATATTTGTATCTATCTGATATTTATGGGAGATACATTTTCAGCATCATGATTCCGAGGGGAAGATCATGCATATTTTTCTATAATTGTGCGATCAGCACATCAGCCTCAAATAAATATCGGTTAGGTGGATGGTGCTTTACATACCATGTTTCATCTCTTTTATAAAGATAAAATTGTGATAGGAAACATGACCACAATATCTTCTGCCTGGAACCTCCAGGGTCAAATATATCCTGATGTTTGGGAATTCCAAATTTTCTAACCCTAATCCCTACTCCACACTCATGAGGGGCAATACCCCGAAACAGCTGTCTGTGGATGGATACTTGGCATTTCCCTTGTCATATGTTTAAACTTGTCAAAGAGTTGGATATTGACTAAAAAGGCCACTTACTTTGGTGGTTATGGTGGTATCCTAAAAAGAGCCACTCCTTGGCAAGGTCCTTCCCGGAGGGATATCTGGCTAGTTTCTGTGTTGAGACTCCTAACAGAGGCTCCGCGGACTTTTTTGATTTGCAAATTTTCTAGAGAGTGAAGCCTTTATCCAGTGGCCAGTCCTGTTACGAGTCACCAGAGGGCAGGTTTGTTTGTGTAACTTGTGGTAATAAAAGCAAAAGCCAAATTATGATCCTTGTTCAATGCCGGGAAGATGCATCGCTGTGTAGGATTGTTCGACTTTTTTCATTGGAGACCTTCCGTCCAGAAATCTGAGCCATTTCCATGACACAGATTTAGTACATCTATTTTGTGTAACTGTGTAAACAAAATTGTTTTGTCCCCTTTGTAACATATATTGTGTAGGGATTTATATATAATATGTTAATATACTTACTACTTTTTGGATTAAATATTAAAAATTGAAATATTTTGTTTCTCTTGCTCTATAATTCGCATCCCTGAAGCCATACCTTTTTAATGGGTGTCCAGTTGGCCTGTATGAACAATCTGGTGGTAGCAGCTAGTAGTTTTCTTGTTATTGTGGAGCTCATAATTATATGAGCTGGAATCAGTATATAATACGCTCACTGTGAGTTCCCCAATTATCTACCTAGTAGTGAAAGCGTCCAGCGCCTCGTCCAGCAATCGTTGGTCAATTGTGTATTGTCCTGATGATTGGAGGCAGCGGATTGCTTTTCCTGACATATTGGTGGGATATCTGCGTGGTCTCCTGGGATGTCTCCTTTGACGCTGATTATTACCCACGACTAACCTAATTTATAGACCTCTATGGTTTGATTTCTTTACTTGTGTGGATTGGATGGGTTGTTACCGACATCCGGTGATAAATTTGATGTTAATAGCACCTTTAGAAATACATTTACTTATAA
The DNA here is from genome assembly GCF_048569485.1 of Anomaloglossus baeobatrachus. NCBI lineage: Eukaryota > Metazoa > Chordata > Amphibia > Anura > Aromobatidae > Anomaloglossus > Anomaloglossus baeobatrachus. The sequence continues at coordinate 286,216,480 of NC_134359.1, read as the reverse complement.
AATTGGTGGTGTGTTCAATATTTATTTTACTTGCTGTACAATTTTATACATTGGGGTGGGGGGGGTGTCTCCTGACTGTTTGTTTTGATTGGGGGAGGCACGCACATACCCAGACCCTAATTGATCGCCGACAGAAAGCTGGGATCTCTGTTCCTTTGTATGTGACAGGCTCGTACTTTTCAATAAATGGGTACACCAATCAGCCGGAGGGGCACAGTGCCCAGCTGAGCATGTCCACTACTTTATGGGGGGACACAGCACCCAGATTCATATGTCCATAGTCGTACATTAATGTGCTGACCCTCCTGTGATCTGTACCTCTCACTTACGTGTTTTTTTTTTTTTATCCGTTCTTCCCCCATAAGTGTCTAAACTGGGACTCTCCGGAATATTGCCACTGCAACGCCCACAACAAGAGCAAATACTGGAAGCAGCAGCGAGACAGTGCCCTGGTCGGGGTGCTCACCATGTTCAACCTGGACCTCACGGAGATCGACACGGAGCTGAAGGAGGCCGGTGAGTGACCGCTCTGCTCGGTGTTGATCGCGGTGCATACACTTCGTGTGGCAGAGTTGCTCAGCTTTCCGTTTTTTCTCTTCCCAGGTAACAAGCTGCAGCTTTTCTTGCAGGATTTGTTGCCCGTTTACCTAAAGTACTTAGCGGGCACAATGCTACAGCGTGACACTGTCCAGCAGTGCTACTGCTCCTGCCATAAGCAGAAGGTGGTGAACCCCAGATGTAACGTCTGCTCCTTGAATCACACGCCGGTCAAGTTTTTCAAGTAATTATAACTACTACGCCTCTGTTTCTTTCAGGTGAAAGAGATTTTGTCACCAGGTTTTTGCTTCTCAATTTAAGGCCTTTTTCAGACGTGTCCGTGATTGCCGCACGGAGACATGTCCGTTTTTTTCTGACATCACTGATGTCCCACGGACCACACTATAGTGAAACACGTACCAAAAAAAACACGGACATTGAAAATAAAAAACATTTTTAACTCCCCTTTCCAGCGACGCCCTGTGCAGCTTCCTGGCCGGCTCATGCATATTCATGAATGCAGCCAGAGCCGACCCGGAAGTAGCTGCAGAGTGTGGGGGGCGGATGCTGCCGAGCCGAGGAGTTCAGCACCACGGACAGCAGGAACGAGACAGGTGAGTAATGTCCATGTGCAATAACAGATCACGGATTGCACATGGACAACCACCATGTGCCGTGAATCACTTTACTGAGCTTGATGCTGTAGTTTTGATAACCTTGCTGTTTTATCAAAGAGCCCAGCTGTACGGCCCCTATGCAAAGTGGACTTTTTGCCACCGAACCCTTAGGTGTTATGATTCAGGGACCGAGGAGGATCAAAAAATGCGGAAACCCAAAAGGTAACAGAGTGGCTGGAACCTTAACGGACTGCAGACCTAATACTAACACACAACTAGAAGTAGCCGTGGGACGAGCCTACGATGACCTAGTCGTCTCAGCACAGCTGGAGAACTAAATATTCTTACAGATAATATATAAGAAAGCTAATCTGCCAAAGAGCAATCCCCAAAGATAGATAGCCCCCCCACATGTAAAGGCTACGGTGATATAGGAAACCACAATACAGAGCTAGTAGAACAGATTCAGCAAAGGTGAGGCCCAAACTATCTTTATTAGGATTTTTACGGCTGCAGACAGTTTCCTTCCTATCCTTTCCTATAAATACCAGCATGCCTGATATGGGAAAAACCCTGAGACCACAAGACCTCTCCCCCACTATATCAGCACTCTTGCTGGAATCCAGAAATACTAATATAGATCAGGGATTGAGCTGTGTTCTGAGACGCATTCGGCAGAATGCAACGTGCGCACATTCCTGGAGAATTCATCCAGAACACACATTTTTCACAGTGCGGTCCCACTCTCCTCTGCAGCATTCCCATAGACTTGCAGCAGAGCCGAGTGGGACCGCACTGTCAAAAAGAGCATGGCTAGCTGCGAGACAGAGCCGCACGATCAGAATGAACTCTGATGAACTTCACCCAACTTCATTGTGATCGCGCGGCTCTGTGCGTGTGCCGCGGCTTGATTTGTGGTCACACGTGAAGGACTCACCTGTGACCGCAATTCCCCTGAGTGACTGCAGTGAGCCGCGCGATCAGCGGTGCCATCACTCAGGTTACTCGCCGCCACTGCTGCAGTCCTCCACTTGAGAGCGGTGGCCGCGAGTAACCACAGCGACGACAGCTCAGCTGATCGCGCAACTCACTTCAGTTGCTGCATGGAGCTCACAGGAGCGGCGGTGTTCTACTGCCGCTCCTGTCAGCTTCTGATGTAGCAGAGCTGGAATCTTCGTGGGACCTTGCGTGGATTACGTCGGACCTGGAGGTGTTTTTGAGGGATTAATAAATTGGTGAAAGAGGGTTTTTTTTTTTTGTCTCATTACAAATAAAGGATTTTTTGGATGTGTGTGTTTATTTTCTTTAACTTACAGGTTAATCATGGAAGGTATCTCGGGGAGACGCCAGCCATGATTAACCTAGGACTTAGTGGCAGCTATGGGCTGCTGCCATTAACTCCTTATTACCCCGTTTGTCACCGCACCAGGGCAATTCGGGATGAGCTGGGTAGAGTCCCGGGACTGTCGCATCTAATGGATGCGGCAATTCCGGGCGGCTGCTGGCTGATATTGTTAGGCTGGGGGGCTCCCCATAACTTGGAGCTCCCCATCCTGAGAATACCAGCCTTCAGCTGTGTGGCTTTACTCTGGCTGGTATCCAAATTGGGGGGGACCGCACGTCGTTTTTTTTTTTTTTTTTTTTAACTGCTCAATATAGACACGCTTACCGGCGGCTGTGATTGGTTGCAGTGAGATAGGTGTCACTCAGCGTGGGGGCGTGTCTGACAGCAACCAATCATAGGTGCCGGTGGGCGGAGGAAGCAGGGAATACGAGATGGATTAATGAGCGGCCGGCATTTTCAAAAAAGGAGAAGCCGCCACAGTGTGAATGCCGTGCAGCGCTGGTGATCATGAATCGGTGAGTATGAGAGAGGGGGGGAGAGACCGGCATGGACAGAGAGAGAGACCGACCGAGAGAGACAGACGAAAGACCTGCCTTTGTTATGTCAAAAACTCATGCAGATCGCTAGTAAAAAGCAAGTGAAACGCATTCTTTCTTGAAAAATATGCGTTTAGACATTTCTCATTGACTTCAGTTTTATTAAAACGCTGCCAAAATGGCAAAAACAATTGACATGTTGCTTCTTCAAACGCAGGGATTTTGACAAATTTTCCGCAACTAACATGCAGCGTTTTTAAATGCATCGTGCGCACAAGAAAGCCCTATTTCTTTTTCTTTCCTATGGGAGACCCAGACAATGGGTGTATAGCTTCTGCCTCCGGAGGACACACAAAGTACTACACTTAAAAGTGTAGCTCCTCCCTCTGAGCTTATACACCCCCTGGAGAACCAGATCTAGCCAGTTTATCGCTTTGTGTGAAGGAGGCATACATCCACACATGCATTCTCATCTGATTTTTGATTTTTGGAAAGAGTTTGAAGAAAAGCGGGTCCAAATCTGGACCCCCGGCATGTCCCTTCTCACCCCACTGTGTCGGCGGTGCTGTTAAGGTTGATTCCAAGGCTGGAGCCTTACATGCCGTGCTCCTTCACCATCCCTTCTGGGCTCTGGCTTGAAGTGGGAGCCAGCACGGTTCTCCATGCTTGGCAGGAGACCGGTCTCCATCCGCAGCCCTTCAGGATCCTGCTGGACCGGAGCACTCATCCCCAGGGACTTGGAACCCTGCGTCTCAGCAAGCTAAGTACCTGAGACGTTTATATATTGGGGGTCCCTGTACTTTATTATGGTGGGAGAGTGTGCTGAGTGTGTTTTGTGACATTTCCGGCGGGTCCTCTGGCTGTCGCCTGAGAACCGCGCTGATGGTGCCTGCACGTCGGCCGCACCGCTCAAATTTAGGCCCCGGCTTCGCCGGAGGCCTAGTTTCGGTTTCACTGCCCTCGTATGTCATTCATGCAGATGGATAGCGTGGCTCCGCCCGGCGGCCGTTCTGCACAGGGGAGGGACACTCCTCACTGAGTACATGTCTCCTCCCCTGTAGGTCTCTATGGCCCTCCAGATCCCGCTCCCAGAGTAAGTCCCGCCCCCTCTCTTCGTTCCGGCGGCCATTTTCTCAGTGTTTTCCCTGCGATCACAGCGCTGGTCTGCAGCGTCCTTGCTGAGGTGCTTGGGGGTCCGGGCTTCGGGATCTGGAGGGCACACAACACCGCTCCAGCGGTCTGGTAAGCCACAACCTCTGGTTGTGGACCTCTGTATATACTCTCTGGGGGTCATTCTGGCAGAGCCCCCACTCCAGCAGCATGTCTCACACGAGGAGCAAGGCCCCAAAGCTGTATTCAGTATGCACTGCATGTAAGCTCCTACTGCCTGAATCGAGCACCTATCCACATTGTGATGCCTGCTCTAACCTGACAATGCCTCAGCCTGGAATCGCCCCCCCAGTGGTCTCTCAGGCTGCTCCGGTCCCTGTGGCTGAACCCCCGGCTTGGGTAGAATCCTTTTCTAGGTCTCTCTCCCAGTCTTTTGCCGACTCCATGGGACTTCTGTCCAGGACTTTGCTGAACATGCATCAGCCCCCTTCACAGGGTGCCTCTGCTGCTAGGGCTCTCTCTGTACCGGAGCTCACAGGGGATTCATCATCTGGTCCCAGACCCCGTCCTTCTAAAAGGAGACGCAGGGCTCCCTCTCCTTCCTCGTCCCGCGGCTCTGTTTCAGAAGCTGACTCGCAGGACGAGGAGGATGCCTTTACGGAGGGCTCGGAGGTTAACTCCATGTGCCCCATTGATCTGTCCGAAAGTGACTCAGATGTTAGTGATTTGATTGCGTCCATTAATTCTGTACTGGACCTCAATCCGCCAGTATCAGAGGAGCAACCCTCTCTGGCAGAAAAGCACCAGTTTACCTCGCCTAAGAGGGCAAAGAGTGTGTTCCTTAACCACTCCAGTTTTCAGGCCGCTGTGACCAAGCCTAGGGCCTGTCCTGACAAACGCTTCCCAAAGCGTAGTTCTGATGACCGTTTTCCCTTTCCACCTGAGGTGGTCAAGGAGTGGGCTCATTCCCCAAAGGTAGACCCCCCCGGTGTCTAGACTCTCAGCCCGGACCGTTGTATCGGTGGCTGATGGCACCTCTCTTAAGGATTCCACTGACCGCCAGGTTGACCTTCTGGCCAAATCTGTATATGAGGCGGCAGGGGCCTCGTTCTCCCTGACTTTTGCAGCAGTGTGGGCTCTCAAAGCCATCTCTGCTTCTCTAGAGGAGATGCATTCCCTCGCCAGGGAATCTTTGCCCGAAATGGTTACCTTAACTTCCCAAGCTTCAGCTTTTTCATCCTATGCCATGTCTGCCATGCTGGAGGCTTCTCACCGCACTGCGGTGGCCTCGGCTAATTCCCTCGCTATCCGCAGGATCTTGTGGCTTCGAGAGTGGAAGGCAGATGCTTCTTCAAAGAAGTACCTTGCTGGACTCCCTTTTGCTGGGTCCCAGCTGTTCGGTGAACAGCTGGATGAAATTATTAAGGAAGCTACTGGCGGGAAGAGTACTTCCATGCCACAAACCAAAACCAGGAAACCTGTCCAGGGCAGGAATCAGTCGAGGTTTCGTTCCTTTCGTTCCTCCAACTGGTCGTCCTCTAAGCCCTCCGCCTCGTCCACTAACTCAGCCAAGGACCAGAAATCCAACTGGCGCCCAAAAGCGCGTCCACAAAAGACCACAGGAGGTGCTGCCGCCAAGGCAGCCTCCTCTTGACTATCTGTCCGTGCCAGCAACGTCCTTAGTCGGTGGCAGGCTCTCCCACTTTGGCGACGCGTGGTTTCAACATGTCTCCGATCAGTGGGTGCGGGATATCATCTCCCACGGCTACAGGATAGAATTCTTTTCCAGCCCGCCAAACAGATTTTTTCTGTCAACTCCCCCCTGCTCCAACGTCACCGCCTTCTCTCAGGCCGTGGCATCCTTGCAGGCCAACGGAGTAATTGTACCGGTTCCCGCCCGGGAACGGTTCAGAGGTTTCTACTCAAATCTCTTCCTAGTCCCCAAAAAGGACTGTTCCTTCCGGCCCATCCTGGATCTCATGCTTCGCAACAAGCATGTTCTGGTGCGGCATTTTCGCATGGAGTCTCTGCGATCAGTCATTGCCTCAATGACCCAAGGGGATTTCCTGGCATCCATCGACATCAGAGATGCCTATCTGCATGTGCCAATTGCAGTTTCACACCAGCGTTGGCTACGTTTTGCAATCGGAGAGGAACATTTCCAATTCGTGGCTCTCCCCTTCGGGTTAGCCACGGCCCCTTGGGTATTCACCAAGGTCATGGCAGCAGTGGTTGCGGTTCTGCACCTCCAGGGGTTGGCAGTGATACCTTACCTGGACGACCTTCTAGTCAAGGCTTCATCCAGCGCAGACTGTCAGCGGAGTGTCTCGCTCACTCTCGCCACTCTAGCCCAATTCGGGTGGCTTGTCAATCTGCCCAAATTCACTTTGACTCCGACCCAGAGTCTCACGTACCTAGGGATGCAGTTCGAGACTCTGCCGGCACTTGTGAAGTTGCCCTTAGTCAAACAGCAGTCCCTCCAACTGGCGGTGCGCTCTCTGCTGAGGCCCCGCCGTTATTCCATCAGGCGCCTGATGCAGGTGCTGGGTCAGATGGTGGTGTCAATGGAGGCTGTTCCCTTTGCCCAGTTCCATCTGCGTCCTCTGCAGCTGGACATTCTCCGCTGTTGGGACAAGCGGCCTTCCTCCTTGCACAGGTTAGTGGCTCTGTTGCCACAGACCAGGAGCTCTCTTCAGTGGTGGCTTCAGCCCCTCTCTCTGTCTCAGGGACGCTCCTTCCTGGCTCCGTCCTGGGTGGTCCTCACCACGGATGCCAGTCTATCTGGCTGGGGAGCGGTATATCTACACCACCGAGCGCAGGGCACTTGGACTCCGTCCGAGTCAGCTCTCTCGATCAATGTGCTGGAAACCAGAGCCGTGCTTCTGGCTCTCCTAGCTTTTCACCTCCTATTGGCGGGCAAGCACATCCGAGTCCAGTCAGACAACGCGACAGCGGTTGCCTACATCAATCACCAAGGCCGGACACGCAGCCGCCTGGCAATGTTGGAGGTACAACGCATCCTTCAATGGGTGGAGGACTCCAAGTCCACCATTTCCGCAGTCCACATCCCAGGCGTGGAAAGCTGGGAGGCAGATTATCTCAGCCGCCAAACCGTGGACAGTGGCGAGTGGTCCCTGCACCCGGCAGTGTTTCAGTCAATCTGCCGCAAGTGGGGCACTCCGGACGTGGACCTAATGGCATCCCGTCACAACAACAAGGTTCCGGTTTACGTAGCTCGCTCCCACAATCCTCAGGCATTCGCCGCGGACGCTCTGGTTCAAGACTGGTCCCAGTTTCGTCTGTCCTACGTGTTTCCCCCTCTAGCTCTCTTGCCCAGAGTTCTGCGCAAGATCAGACTGGAGGGCCGTCGAGTCATCCTCATTGCACCGGACTGGCCCAGGCGAGCTTGGTACCCAGACCTGCTCCATCTGTCCGTAGAGGTGCCGTGGCATCTTCCGGACCGTCCAGACCTTCTCTCACAAGGTCCGTTTTTACGCCAGAATTCTGCGGCTCTCAGATTGACGGCGTGGCTCTTGAGTCCTGGATCTTGACGGCTTCTGGTATTCCTCCTGAAGTCCTCTCCACTATGACTCGGGCCCGTAAGTGTTCCTCTGCCAAGATCTATCACAGGACTTGGAAAATTTTCCTGTCCTGGTGTCGCTCTTCCGGCCATCCTCCCTGGCCTTTTTCCTTGCCGACCCTTCTGTCCTTTCTACAGTCCAGTCTGCAGCTAGGACTAGGACTGTCCCTTAACTCTCTCAAGGGACAAGTCTCGGCTCTGTCAGTGCTGTTCCAGCGGCGTATCGCCCGGCTGGCTCAGGTGCGCACCTTCATACAGGGCGCATCTCACATCATTCCGCCTTACCGGCGGCCCTTGGATCCCTGGGACCTCAATTTGGTTCTCATGGTTTTGCAGAAACCCCCCTTTGAGCCTCTTAGGGAGGTTTCTTTGTTTCGTCTTTCACAGAAAGTGGTCTTTCTAGTGGCCATAACTTCCCTCAGGAGAGTCTGATTTGGCTGCGCTCTCTTCGGAGTCACCTTTTTTGGTTTTTCATCAAGACAAGGTGGTTCTCCGTCCGACTCCGGACTTTCTTCTTAAGGTGGTCTCTTCCTTCCACCTTAACCAGGACATTACCCTACCTTCCTTTTGTCCGGCTCCTGTTCATCGCTTTGAAAAAGCGTTGCATACTCTGGATCTGGTGCGGGCGCTCCGGATCTATGTGTCTCGCACCGCTGCGCTTAGGCGGTGCACCTCTCTTTTTGTGCTAACCACAGGTCGGCGTAGGGGGCTCTCTGCTTCTAAGCCGACCTTAGCCCGTTGGATTAGGTCGACCATTTCGGATGCCTACCAGTGTTCTCAGGTGCCTCCCCCGCCGGGGATCAAGGCACACTCGACCAGAGCTGTCGGTGCCTCTTGGGCTTTTAGGCACCAGGCTACGGCTCAGCAAGTCTGTCAGGCTGCCACTTGGACTAGTCTGCATACCTTTTCAAAGCACTACCAAGTGCATGCTCATGCTTTGGCAGATGCGAGCTTGGGCAGACGCATCCTTCAGGCGGCTGTCGCCCATTTGTGAAGTTAGGCTCCGCCTACTTCTTAGTTTTTCGATTTATTACCACCCATGGACTGCTTTGAGACGTCCCATTGTCTGGGTCTCCCATAGGAACGATAATGAAAAAGAGAATTTTGTTTACTTACCGTAAATTCTATTTCTTATAGTTCCGTATTGGGAGACCCAGCACCCTCCCTGTTGCCTGTTGGCAATTTCTTGTTCCGTGTGTTATCACCGGCTGTTGTCATGCACAGAGTCTCCGGTTGTTCCGGTTCTTGCTCTGTTTTTACTTGTGGGTGGCTATTCTCCTTCAGCTTTTGCACTAAACTGGCTAGATCTGGTTCTCCAGGGGGTGTATAAGCTCAGAGGGAGGAGCTACACTTTTGAGTGTAGTACTTTGTGTGTCCTCTGGAGGCAGAATCTAAACACCCATGGTCTGGGTCTCCCAATACGGAACTATAAGAAAAAGAATTTACGGTAAGTAACAAAATTCTCTTTTCTCCATAGACTTTGCTGGAAAATCAAAACGCATGCATTTTGGCATTAAAACGCAGCGGAAATGCATGAAAAAAAGAAAAGTGCGCGCACAACCTAAAGGCCGCTTTACACGCTACGACATCGCTAAAGCGATCTCGTTGAGGTCACGGAATTTGTGATGCACATCCGGCCGCGTTAGCGTTGTCGTTGCGTGTGACACCTATGAGCAATTTTGAATCATCGCAAAAACGTGCAAAATCGGTGACATCACCCCATATTCCCAGTTATCGTTGCTGCTGCAGGTACGATGTTGTGCCTCGTTCCTGCGGCAGCACACATCGCTATGTGTGACACCGCAGGAACGAGGAACATCTACCTGCGGCCGCCGGCAATGAGGAAGGAAGGAGGTGGGCGGGATGTTCGTCCCGCTCATCTTTGCCCCTCCGCTTTGATTGGGCGGCCGCTTAGTGACGTTGCTGTGACGCCGAATGACCCGCCCCCTTAGAAAGGAGGCGGTTCGCCGGTCACAGCGACGTCGCTAGTCAGGTAAGTAGTGTGACAGGTCCGCGCGATTTTGTGCGCCACGGGCAGCGATTTGCCCGTGACGCACGCTAGCTATATCGGTAACGATATCGCAGCGTGTAAAGCGGCCTTTAGGCTCAGGTCTCCTGCTTCCCCTTGACAGGTGATATTGGGGGGTGGGGGGAGAATAAGTATCCGGAATGGCAGATTTTGGACTTCTGATCCTTTTTGTTCTGGGGGTATAAGCCACCACTAGATGATCCTTTTGTTATGGGTTTTATATCACTGTCGTCACCGCTGACCCTCCGGTCTCTGTTTTGCTTTCTTCGCAGTTACACCGAAGTCCATAAGGCGGTGACGGAGTTTTTAAACCACATAGATGAGGAGAGTCCCAAGGCTGCGGCCGTCATGTTGCTGGGCATCGCCAAAGAGCTGATGATACACAAGGTGACAACTAAGTAAGTGAAGGTCTGCGGGAGTCTGGAGGCTAAACGGAGACCTCCCTCCCCCCACACACCCCCCTTCCTGATTTAACCCCAATTATATCAGACTAATCTGTCATGTTCTGTCTGTGTGTCCTGCTAACCATTAATGGGATGTTTTCTTCATCTTTTTTTTAGCCCATTTACCTTGAAAGATCCACTTGCAAGTATTAAAGGGTCATCTGTCAACCTGATGACAAGGTAAGAAGGTCCGAACGCATCTGTAATGTCACTTGTTTCCCTGAATATTAAAGGGGCTTAACCCTTTCCAAATAATTGACATCACTGTGCGTTGCCATCAGTTAGATGGTAAGGGCACAGAAGCGCTGTCTGCACCATAAGCTATGGGAGCAGGTTGTAATATTAAAGGGAACCTGTCACCAGATTTGGGGCCTATAACATACGGGGCTCTTATATACAGTATTCTAACATGTTGTAGACCGTGTGCAGAATTATTAGGCAAGTCGTATTTTAGAGATTTTTTTTTTTTTATTATTGATCAACAACTATGTTCTTAATCAACCCAAAAGACTCATAAATATCAAAGCTTAATATTTTTGGCAGTTGGAGGTTTTTTTTTTTAGATTTGGCTATCTTAGGAGGATATCTGTCTGTGCGGGTAACTATTACTGTGCAGAATTATTAGGCAACTTAATAAAAACCAAATCTATTCCCATCTCACTTGTTTATTGTCACCAGGTAAACCAATATAACTGCACAAAATTTAGAAATAATCATTTCTGACATGCAAAAACAAAACCCCAAAAAATTAGTGACCAATATAGCCCCCTTTCTTTCTGATGACACTCAGTAGCCGACCATCCATAGATCCTGTCATTGCTTGATCTGTTTACGATCCACATTGCGTGCAGCCACCACAGCCTCCAGACACTGCTCCCAGAGGTGGACTGTTTTCCCTCCCTGTAGATCTCACATTTTATGAGGGACCACAGGTTCTCTATGGGGTTCAGATCAGGGGAACAAGGGGGCCATGTCATTATTTTTTTCATCTTTTAGAGCTTTTCTGGCCAGCCACGCTGTGGAGTAGTTGGATGCATGTGATGGAGCATTGTCCTGCATGAAAATCATGTTTTTCTTGACCGATCCCGACTTGTTGCGGTACCACTGCTTGAAGAAGTTGTCTTCCAGAAACTGGCAGTAGGTCTGGGAGTTGAACTTCACTCCCTCCTCAACCCGAAAGGGTCCCACAAGTTCATCTTTGATCCCAGCCCATACCAGTCCCCACCTCCACCTTGCTGGCGTCTTGAGTTGGAGTGGAGCTCTCTGCCCTTTACTGATCCAGCCTCTGGCCCATCCATCTGCCCATCAAGAGTCGCTCTCATTTCATCAGTCCAGAAAACCTTTGATAAATCAGTCTTAAGATATTTCTTTGCCCAGTCTTGAGGTTTTATCTTATGTTTCTTGGTCAGAGGTGGTGGTTTTTCAGCCTTCCTTACCTTGGCCTGTCCCTGAGTATGGCACACCTTGTGCTTTGTGATACTCCAGTAACGTTGCAGCTCTGAAATAGGCCAAACTGGTGGCAAATGGCATCTTGGCAGCTTCACGCTTGATTTTCCTCAATTTATGGGCACTTATTTTGCAGCTTTTTTGCCCAGCACGCTTCTTGCGACCCTGTTGGCTATTTGCCATGAAACGCTTGATTGTTCGGTGATCACGCTTCAAAAGTTTGGCAATTTCAAGACTGCTGCATCCCTCTGCAAGACATCACACAATTGTGGACTTTTCAGAGCCCGTCAAATCTCTCTTCTGACCCGTTTTGCCAAAGGAAAGGGAGTTGCCTAATAATTAAGCACACCTTATATAGGGTGTTGATGTCATTACACCGCACCCCCTCCTCATTACAGAGATGCACATCACCGGATTTACTTAATTGGTGGTTGGCTCTCACTATACAGCTTGGAGTAGGACGACATGTATAAAAAGTGTCATGTGATCAATATACTCATTTGCCTAATAATTCTGCACACAGTGTACATAAAAGCCGAGGCCGCTGTGTAGACCGTAAAAATCACTTTATAATACGGCCGCTGTTGTGGAGTTGGGTCATATGGGTGTCTCCATTTACCAGTCTCCAAATTCATTAGAATCACAATAAAAGGAAAATACTACATTAACAAAGGAAGAAAAACGAGGGACAAAAAATACTTGACCGGGGTAATATAGTAATGAAGTCAAAATGTATACAGACCTTCATAAAACAATAAATACTACCAGAAGGCAATAAATATATAGCTCTATTATAGTAAGATAAAAAACGGATTTTTGTGTACTCACCGTAAAATCGTTTTCTCTTAGCCATCATTGGGGGACACAGGACCATGGGTGTTATGCTGCCTATCCATAGGAGGACACTAAGTAGATGCAAAAGCATAGCTCCTCCTCTGCAGTATACACCCCCTGGCCGGGCCAGGCAACCTCAGTTTTAGTACACAAGCAGTAGGTGAAAAAAAAACAGTAAAAACGTCTCAACAGAGGAACATGAGAAAAAAAGAGTCATAACCAAATAAGGTACTGAGAACCAAGGCCCCGCAGGGCAACAGGGTGGGTGCTGTGTCCCCCAATGATGGCTAAGAGAAAACGATTTTACGGTGAGTACACAAAAATCCGTTTTCTTCAGCGCTCTATTGGGAGACCCAGACGATTGGGGTATAGCTACTGCCCTCCGGAGGCCACACAAAGCACTACACTAAAAAGTGCAAGGCCCCTCCCCTTCTGGCTATACCCCCCCGTGGTATCACGGGTTCTCCAGTTTTCAAGCTTTGTGCGAAGGAGGTCAGACATCCATGCATAGCTCCACAGATTTTAGTCAGCAGTAGCTGCTGACTATTTCGGATGGAAGAAAAGAGGGCCCATATAGGGCCCCCAGCATGCTCCCTTCTCACCCGTGGATGGTGTTGTAAGGTTGAGGTACCTATTGCTGGTACGGAGGCTGGAGCCCACATGCTGCTTTCCTTCCACATCCCCCTGAGGGGCTCTGAGGAAGTGGGATCCTGCCGGCCTCAAAGCTCTGACGCCGGGCTCCATCCACAGACCCATTTGAACCTGCTGGATACGGAGCTGGAGTACCGTTCAGGGACATGGCCCTGCACCATTACAGGTACTCTGTGTCCCCGTACACACAGGCACAGCACACTCCAGACTTGCTGGGTGTGCTAGTGCGCCGGGGACAGTAAAGGGTTACAGTCACTGCAGCTTTGCTGAGTGACTTTGTGTTTTGGGAACTACCGCGCCGGACGCTCCGGGAGCGGCGGCGCGGCTGGGACTTGTAGTTCGCCGGGGACTGGGCGCCGACCGCGCTTTTACGGCGGCGGCGCTTATAAATCCAGTCCCCGGCTTCTGCGGCCTAGTGCCGCTTCGTTCCCGCCCCCTCCCTGTCACTCAGGGAAGGGGACAGACGCTGAGCAATCAGCAGCGCCGAGGGCTGGAGCCTTTTTACATGCTCCAGCCCTCTCACTGCACACTGTCGGACGCCGGATTCCCGCTCTGCCTTGGGGGCACGCCCACGGCCCGCCCCTCCTCACACGAGCTGGGGAAGAAGCCGGCAGCCATTACTGCAGTCCGAGCTCGGACTTTCGGCACCAGGGCAGGACGGTGGCGATCATACACCCGCTTATAGGCGGGCGGTAAGAGGCACACATAGTGCTGACCACGATATAACTGCAGTGTGTACATGTGTTGTTTTTTACTGCATAGGTCGCTATATGCCCGCTTGGGGAGCGACACATCAGCAGCAGGAAAGCAGGTGTACTAAGGCACAGGCTTTCTAGGCTGCTTGTATTGCACGACTGAGGTGTTCATTTGTGTTTATGCTTATATGCTATACATTGCACTGTACAGTCGCTAGTCTTAGCTATATTCTCCTGGAATGGCTAGACTACAGCAGCAGAAAACCAAGGGTGCTGGGGCACAGGTTTTTTTCTATGCTGCTTGTATTGCATGGGCTGCAGTGTGCATTTGTACTTGTGCTTGTATGCTATACATAGCACTGTATGGTCACTCTTCTGGGCCATATTCCCCGAGATGACTAGTCTACAGCAGCAGAAGAGCTGGGGTGCCAGGGCACAGGCTTCTATGCTGCTTGTTTTGCATGTGCTGCAGTGCTCATTTGTACTTGTGCTTGTATGCTATACATTGCACTGTAGGGTCACTCTTCTGGGCTATATTCCCCTAGATGACTAGTATGCAGCAGCAGAAGAGCAGGGGTGCCAGGGCACAGGCTTCTATGCTGCTTGTATTGCTTGTGCTGCAGTGGTCGTTTGTACTTTATGCCTGTATGCTATACATTGCAATGTACGGTCACCAATCTTGGCTATATACTTCTAGATAGCTAGCCGGCAGCGGCAAAAAAGCAACACAGATTTCAGTGCTGTTTTTACTACATGGGATGCTGTTCATGACACCGTCCCATTGTGTGCATGCTCCCCTGTAGCACGTCGTCTGCCGGGGTCTCTAGCACTTCGTCTGCCGGGGCTCTACTAGTTGTGGCCAAAGAAACCTCCTGTCAACCCTGTCCATGGACAGGGACGGAGTAGTCATAATATAGAGACTTGCACCCATGGGCAATCTACTTGACCAAAAGGGCAGCTCTTCAGGGCTTTGATACTGACATCGCTCTCAATCCGGATACACCGGGTGGTAACGCCAATACGGAATGATCCTATACCGTCCATCAATGGAAGGTTGGATCTTTCTCCCTCAGCTCCCCCAGTGGAGATAGGAGACGAACAGGAGAAGTTCCTTTTCAGTATCTCACGCAGATATTGAGTTTTTTTCTGGCCACGCTGACTTCAGAGAAGCAGTCCAGGAACACCACGCTTACCAGATAAGCGTCTTCTCCAAACGTTTTTAGGATACACGTTATCCCTTTTCCCCTGACGTGGTCAGCGCTGGACCCAGGGTCCAAAGGTGGATTCTCCAATCTCCAGGCTTGCATATAGAGCCATAGTTGCACTGGAGATGGGGCTTCACTTAAAGATGCCATTCACAGACAGATGGACTCTGGTTGAAATCTGTCTAGGAGGCTATCGGCGTGTCGGTTGCTCCGGCATCCACAGCCGTATTGGCAACCTAACCTTTTCAGCTGTTCTTGCGCAGCTGACCTTGAGCAGGGACATCTGTACCGCAGAGGCGTCCGTAACCCCGCAATGTCTGCACTGCGACTTACCCTGTTAATACTGTCCTAAAAGTACAGTCGAGGTTTCGGTCCTTCCCAAGCTCCGGCAGGTCCCAATTGTCCTCGTGCAAAAGGGCTACAAAACCTCAGACGGGCTCAGATTCCGGCCGGGCTCAATCTCGCCCAAGGAAGGCAGTCGGAGGAACCGCTACCAAGGCGGTCTCCTCAGGACTCTCAGCTCTCTCTCTCTCTCCGCATCCGCGGTTGATGGCAGACTCCCCCGCCTTTGGCGACATTTAGCTGCCACAGGTCACAGACCGGTGGGTGACGGACATTGTGCTCACGTGCACAGGACAGTGTTCTGTTCTCGTCCTCCGACTCCATTCTTCAGAACGGCCCCACCTCTCCACCGAGCAGATGCCCTGCTGCAGGCGGTGGACGCTCTAAGAGCAGAAGGAGTGGTGATCCCTGTCCCCCCTCAGGAACGAGGGCGAGGGTTTGTACTCCAATCTCTTTGTGGCTCCAAAAATGGACGGTTCCTTCCGTCCTGTTCTGGTCCTGAAACTGCTCAACGAGCATGCGAACGCCAGGCGGTTCCGGATGGGATCCCTCCGATCCGTCATTGCCTCAATGTCTCGAGGAGACTTCCTTGCCTCAAACCAACGTTTTCTACGTTTTGTGATAGGAGACGAACATCTTCAGTTCGTAGCTCTGCCATTCAGTCTGGCGACAGCCCCACGGGTGTTCACCAAGGTCATGGCAGCAGTGGTAGCAGTCTTGCACTCTCAGGGACACCCGGTGATCCCGTACTTGGACGATCTACTCGTCAAAGCACCCTCCCTCGAGGCATGCCAACGCAGCCTGAATGTTACGCTGGAGACTCTCCAGACTTTCGGGTGGATCATCAATTTGGCAAGGTCAATTCTGTCTCCGACTCAATCACTAACGGATCTCGGCATGGAGTTTCATACTCTATCAGCCATAGTGAAGCTTCCGCTGAACCAGCAGCGTTCACTGCAGACAGAGGTGCAGTCTCCCCTTCAAGGCCAGTCGCACCCCTTAAGGCGCCTCATGCACTTCCTAAGGAAGATGGTGGCAGCCATCGAGGCAGTTCTCTTTGCGCAGTTTCATCTGCGCCAACGGCAATGGGACATTCTCCGCCAATGAGATGGGCAGTCAACCTCCCTGGACGGGAAGTCTCCCTTTCCCTGACGGCCGAGGACTCTCTGCAATAGTGGCTTATTCCCACCTCATTGTCATAGCCCCCATCCTGGGCAGTGGTCACGACAGATACGAGTCTGTCAGGGTGGGGAGCAGTTTGTCTCCGCCACATGGCTCAGGGGACGTGGACTCAGCAGGAGTCCACCCTTCAGATCGATGTTCTGGAAATCGGGGCAGGGTATCTTACCCTATTAGCTTTCCAGAAGTGGCTAGAAAGAGAGCAGATCCGAATCCAGTCGGACATCTCCACAGCGGTGGCATACATCAACCACCAAGGAGGGACACGCAGTCAGCAGCCTTCCAGGAAGTCCGGCGAATCCTCATGTGGGTGGAGGACACAGCATCCACCATATCCGCAGTTCACATCCCGGGCGTAGAAAACTGGGAAGCAGACTTCCTCAGTCGCCAGGGCATGGACGCGGGGGAATGGTCCCTTCACCCGGACGTGTTTCAGGAAATCTGTTGCCGCTGGGGGGTGCCGGACGTCGACCTAATGGCGTCTCGGCACACCAACAAGGTCCCGGCATTTATGGCACGATCGCGCGATCACAGAGCTCTGGCGGCAGACGCCTTAGTGCAAGATTGGTCGCAGTTCCGGCTCACATATGTGTTTCCACCTCTGGCACTCTTGCCCAGAGTACTGCGCAAAAATCAGATCCGATTGCAGCCGCGTCATACTCGTCGCACCAGACTGGCCGAGGAGATCGTGGTACCCGGATCTGTGGCAGCTCACGGTCGGCCGACCGGGGTCACTACCAGACCGACCAGACTTACTGTCTCAAGGGCCGTTTTCTCCATCGGAATTCTGCGGCCCTGAACCTGACTGTGTGGCCTTTGTGTCCTGGATCCTAGCGTCTTCAGGATTATCCCAAGGGGTCGTTGCCACCATGAGACAGGCTAGGAAGCCCACGTCTGCTAAGATCTACCACAGAACGTGGAAGATTTTCTTAATCTGGTGCTCTACTCAGGGAGTGTCTCCCTGGCCATTTGCATTGCCTACTTTTCTTTCCTTCCTACAATAGGAGTTAGAAAAGGGCTTGTCGCTAGACTCCCTCAAAGGGCAAGTCTCAGCACTATCCGTGTTTTTTCAGAAGCGTCTAGCACGTCTTTCTAAGGTGCGCACGTTCCCGCAGGGGGTTTGTCATATCGTACCCCCGTACAAGCGGCCGGTAGATCCATGGGATCTGAACAGGGTTCTAGTTCCTCTCCAGAAGCCGCCTTTCGAGCCTCTGAAGGAAGTTTCCTTTTCTCGCCTGTCACAGAAGGTGGCGTTTCTCGTTGCGATCACATCGCTTCGGCGAGTGTCTGAGCTGGCAGCTCTGTCATCCAAGGCTCCCTTCCTGGTGTTTCACCAGGACAAGGTAGTGCTGCGCATCATTCCGGAGTTTCTCCCTAAGGTCGTATCCTCGTTTCATCTTAATCAGGATATCTCCTTACCGTCCTTTTGCACTCATCCGGTTCACCGGTATGAGAATGTTTACGTTTGCTAGATCTGGTGAGAGCACTCAGAATCTACATTTCCCGCACGGCGCCCATACGCCGTTCCGATGCCCTTGTCACTGGTACGCGCAAGAGGTTGCAGGCTTCTAAAGCCACCCTGGCTCGATGGATCAAAGAACCAATTCTGGAAGCCTACCGTTCTGCAGGGCTTCCGGTTCTTTCAGGGCTGAAAGCCCATTTAACCAGAGCCGTGGGTGCGTCCTGGGCGCTACGACACCAGGCTTCGGCTCAACAGGTGTGCCAGGCAGCTACCTGGTCGAGTCTGCACACTTTCACCAAACATTATCAGGTGCATACCTATGCTTCGGCGGATGCCAGCTTAGGTAGAAGAGTCCTGCAGGCGGCAGTGACATCCCCGTAGGGGAGGGCTGTTTTGCAGCTCTAACATGAGGTATCTCTTTACCCACCCAGGGACAGCTTTTGGACGTCCCAATCGTCTGGGTCTCCCAATAGAGCGCTGAAGAAGAAGGGAATTTTGTTACTTACCGTAAATTCCTTTTCTTCTAGCTCTTATTGGGAGACCCAGCACCCGCCCTGTTGTCCTTCGGGATTTCTTGGTTGTTTGCGGGTACACATGTTGTTCATGTTGAACGGTTTTTCAGTTCTCCGACGTTATTCGGAGTTAATTTGTTTAAACCAGTTATTGGCTTCCTCCTTCTTGCTTTGGCACTAAAACTGGAGAACCCGTGATACCACGGGGGGGTATAGCCAGAAGGGGAGGGGCCTTGCACTTTTTAGTGTAGTGCTTTGTGTGGCCTCCGGAGGGCAGTAGCTATACCCCAATCGTCTGGGTCTCCCAATAAGAGCTAGAAGAAAAGGAATTTACGGTAAGTAACAAAATTCCCTTCTTTCTCTGACGCCTCATTGGGGGACACAGGACCATGGGACGTCCTAAAGCAGTCCATGGGTGGGTAAACAATAAACAACTAAACCCAAGGACTAGGAACCAGTCCCAGATAGCCAGGAGCGCCTACTGAGATAGGTACTCCACTATCGTTTGCAGAATTTTCCTACCTAGGTTCGCCTCAGCCGAAGCCTGGGTATGGATTCAGTAATGCTTTGAAACGGTATGTAGGCAAGACCAGGTCGCAGCCTTACACCTCTGTTCCACTGATGCCGGATGCCTAATGGCCCAAGAGGCGCCAACTGCTTGCGTGGAATGAGTCCGCAGCCCACTAGGAATGGGCTTAAGTTGCAAGCGGTAGACTTCCTGGATCGCAGAGCGAATCCAGCAAGCCAGCGTTTCCTATGAAGCTCCCTGTCCTTTCTTAGGCCTTTCAGGAATGACGAACAAGAAGTCTATGTTCCTAAAGGGGCTGTCCTGGATACGTAATATCTGAGAGCCCTCACAAGATGAAACCTTTCCACCCTATGGACTGGGTGTGGACAAAAAGGAAGTCAGAACAATGTCCTCGTTCATATGAAACGGGGAAATAACCACCGGAAGAAAATCCGGAAGGGGGCGTAGAACCACCTTGTCCTGATGAAAGATCAGAAAGGGTTTGCGGCAAGAGAGTGCTGCCAGTTCCGAAACTTGTCTGATGGATGTAATCGCCACTAAGAATGATACCTTCCAGGAGAGAAGAGTAAGAGAAGATTCCTTAAGAGGTTCGAAAGGGGACCCTCTGGAGACCGTCCAAAACGAGATTGAGGTCCCATGGGTCCAGCGACCGTTTATACGGGGGAACTAGATGGCAAACGCCCTGGAGGAAGGTTTTGACTTGCGGATTGCAAGCTAGGCGGCATTGACAGAATATTGAGAGAGATGAAACCTGCCCCTTAAGGGAGCTGAGAGCCAACCCCTTTTGCAACCTGACTGCCAAAAAAAAATATCAAGAATTCTGGGGATCGCCAGAGGCATAGGTTGGACATTAGATTCCCTGCACTGGGAAAGGAAAGTTTTCCACGTACGGTGGTAAATACGGGATGAAGGCCGGCTTTCGGGCACTGTACATGGTGGAGATGACCGCGGGATAGAATCTCCCTCTTTTTAAAGTCCAGGTCTCAATGGCCAGGCCGTCAGCTTCAGGGCTCTAGAGTTCTGATGGGAAATGGGCCCTTGGGTCAGCAGGTCTGGGATGCTTACGAGGCGCCATGAGCAATTGTACTAATTCGGCATACCAGGCGCACCTGGGCTAGTCCGGTGCTATTAGTATCACCGGGACTCCTTCTGCCTTGATCTTCCTGATTACTCGCGGCAGCAGGGGCAGAGGTGAAAAACATGTAAGTTGGACGGAAACGACTTCAGGAGACTAGAGCATCGACGCCAATGGACTGTGGGTCACGTGACCTGGCTAAGAACGCGGGTACCTTTGCGTTCAACCTTGAGGCCATTAGATTATTATTATTTATTATTATTTATTTATAGAGCACCATTAATTCCACGTCTGGTGTACTCCAGTGAGTGCAGATGTGTGGGAACACTTCTAGGTGGAGAAACCACTCTCCGGCGGCCAGGCCTTGGCGACTTAGAAGGTCCACCATCCAGTTCTCTACTCCCAGTATGTGTAACGCTGAAAACAGACCCCCGTCGATTCGGTCCAGGTGAGGATCCTGAGGACCTCGAGATAAGCTGTCTTGCTGCTGCTACCTCCCTGCTGATTGACATAGGCCACAGCTGTTGCATTGTCCAATTGGACCCGAATCAAACGACCTGCTAGCAGAAGGGGGGATGACCTGAGCGTGAGAAGATCGCGCTGATTTTCAGGATGATTTCTGAGAAGGGAAGACTCCTGGGGCGTCCAACGTCCCCAAGCAGTGTGGAGCCAGTACGCTGCTCCCCAGACTAAGAGGCTGGCGTCCGTGGTCAGGAGTAGCCAGTCCACTTGGGGGAGCAAAACTCCTTCTCGATATGGAAGAGGACTGAAGCCACCAGTAAAGCGCATACCTGACTGAAGGTGTCGGGTGAAAAGTTCGTCCAAGGAAAAGGGGCTCTTGTCCCAGGCAGCTCGAAACGCAAGCTGCAGTGGGCGGTGGTGTGGCTAAGCGAGCAGCACTGCCTCTATAGCCGCCGCTATCCTACCTAGCACTCTCATACTGAATCATATGAAGTGACAGGAGTACGTAGAGGGCAGTGTACCGCTTGTTGTAGAGCGGTCGCCTTGACTTGAGGGAGAAATATCAAACCCCGAAGGGTGTCCAGGGACATGCCCAGGGAGGTGACGGATTTTGACGCGACCGGGGATGATTTGACTGGAGTCAGAAGCCGCCCTAAGCGGGATAGGGTGCCCACAGAGATCTGCACGCTGGTTGAGCCCTTGATGAGGAGGTCATCCAAGCAAGGCAGAACAGCCACTCTCCTGGTGTGAAGGGCACTCATGGCGGCCGCCATGACCTTAGTGAAGACCCTTGGTGCTGTGGCAGATCCGAGGGTAGGGCCACAAATAAAAATAAGTCCTGAACCGCGAAGCGGAGGAACTTTGGTGAGCTGGAGCGATGGGTATGTGCAGGTACGTGTCCCTGAAGCTAGGGAGGCAAGGAATTCTCCTTCGACCATAAAGGTAATAATGGACCCTAGGAAGTCCATTCTGAATTTCCTTACGTGCACATGTTTGCTCAGGTGTTAGAGGTCCAGGATGGGACGAACTGACCCATCTTTTTTTTTTTTGGCGACCACGATAGGTTGGAATAGCCTTGAACCTCTCGCCGTCCAGAACAGGTACCATCACCCCTGCCGTTTGGAGGGAGTGGATTGCTGAGGAGAAGGCCTCGTGGTGTTTTGGAGCGTTTGGGGGGGTTTGAGAGAAAAGACTGACCAGGGGATCAGGTCCAGAATTCAGTGTGGTAACCGGAAGACACTAGGTATCACACCCGTTTGTGGTCTGAGGCGGCGGCCCAGATGGAGAGGGACGAGACGTCTCGGTCTTTGTCTAGACTGCCAGGACGAGGTGGACTCGGGGAGGGCTGAGAAGGTCGGGCCCTGCGTGTCTAGTAGAAAACATCCTGGGCTAGAGTTGGGAGAGGGAGGTACTCTTTTCCTCCCGTGGCGTCAGACAAAAAAAGAGCCTGTCCAGACGATCGCCAAACCATCGGTCTGGAAAGGAGTACTGTGAGAGGCTTCTTAGAGACAGAGTCCACTCTCCATTATCGGAACCAGAGGGCCTTACGGATGGCTATGGTATTTGAGGCGGCAATAACTGCGCAGGTTGCTGCGGCGGCAGAGTACCTCATGCAGGCCTCCCTCGGCGCTGCTATGTGAACAGTTACATCTGTGAGGGTCTGAGGAAAACTGGTAGTCCTGGTGCCTGTGCGACCCACACGGAAGGGGAGAGGGACCCGTGGCATCGAGGCAGAGCGATCGAGCTGCTCCACTTGTCTGTCTGTCGGGTCCTTGAAGGAGGATCCATCAAGTAAAAGACAGGAGGCAGAAGCCGGGTGACGGTCCACCGAGGCCGGATCGGCCCAGCCCTTAGAGACAGCTAAGCCAAAGGGGTACCGGGACTCCATGAGTTTACGGATACCGAAGCGGCGTCAAAAAGCTTTTTTTTTTTTTTTTTTCTTTTTTTTTTGGGCTGGCAGCGGTTGCTGCGGTGGTGGCGGGGGGGGGAAGCTACAAAGGCACCGGACTCACCGAAGGAAGAGGTGCGATCATCCCCTAGTAGCTCAGCGTGGCAGGATACATTAATAGTCTTATAGTTGTTGCTGTAGTTGTGCAGGGCATAAAACATGTGACTGCAGCCCCTGGCTGATGAGCCACAAACTGATTGTAATGAGGGAGCAATGCTCTGCAGAGTTAATATGTGAGGCTATAACTCATCCAGAACCCTGATGACCCCTTCCCCCTCCTGCGTCACAGTTCCTGTGGGAAGGAGGAAGCCAGCTCTGAGAGACGCCCACAGGCTCTGATCACAACAAGAGGGAGCAATGCTCTGCAGATGCTGTGTGAGGAAGGTTACACGCGCTTTCGTGAGGGAGCGTGGCTTATCGAGTGTCGTAGGGGGCGGGGCTTAGCTCTGACAAGAAGGCATGAGAAAATATAATAAACAAAAAAATGGTGGGAAGGGACTCCCCTTCCCCCCTCCAGCCCTGTACAACAATGGTGGACAGAAAAACCTCTATAAGGCTATGTTCGCACTAGAAATGTGAAGTTTCTCAAGAAAATTTCTTGAGAAACTTCTGCCAGTGAAAGATTTCCGAACCTGCGGAAAAAATCCGCACCAAATCCGCATGCGGATTTGCCGCGGATTTACCGCAGGTTTGTCCCTGCAATAAATAATAAAGATAATCGATAGACAGATAATGGATAGAGGGAAAGATGGATAGATGAATAGATGAATAGATAGATAGATAGAGGGATAGATAGATAGATGAATAGATGAATAGATAGATAGAGGGATAGATAGATAGATGAGAAAAACCTATATAATGTTCCACCTCCCTGCATTTTCTAAGCTGGCACCCTTTAGTGACTTTCATGTGGCACTAAAGGGTGCTTAGCCTTGTATTTAGCCATAAAATAAATAAATAATTAAAAAAAAACGACGTGAGGTCCCCCCATTTTTTTGTAGCCAGCTAGGGTAAAGCAGACGGCTGCAGCCTGCAGACCACCGCTGGCAGCTTCACCTTGGCTGATAATCCAAAACAGTGGGCACCCCACGCTGTTAAATTATATAAATAATTTAAAACAAAAAACGTGCGGTCCCCCCATATTGGATCACCAGCCAAGGTAAAGCGGACAGCTGGGGTCTGATATTCTCAGACTAGGGAGGTCCACTGTTATTGGACACTCCCCAGCCTAAAAATAGCAGGCCGCAGCCGCCCCAGAAGTGGCGCATCCATTAGACGTGCCAATCCTGGCGCTTTTGCCCCAGCTCATCCCGCGCCCTGGTGCGTTGGCAAACGGGGTAATATATGGGGTTGATGCCAGATGTGTAATGTCACCTGGCATCAAGCCCTGGGGTTAGTGATGTCACGGCGTCTATCAGATACCCGACATCACCAACCCAGTCAGTAATAATTAAAAAATAGACAACAAAAAAAGTTTTATTTGAAAAAACACTCCCCAAAACATTCCCTCTTTAACCAATTTATTGAAAAGAGCACAATCAATTCCACGTCCGGCGTAATCCAATAAGGGGGGGGGGGGGCACGGCGATCCATACCATAGTCGCTGTCCCAGTCAATGAAGAACAGAATGTTCCCCATTGGCTGGGAGAGCAATGCAGTGACCTGAGCTAACATCAATAGGTCAGCTCAGGTCACTGCAGGGGATGACGAGCGCTGCCATCAGGAGCATAGATGAGATCATTACCTTCTGTGATCATCTCCTGTACTGCTGACGTCAGCGCTGTCACTGACTTCTATGCCTGCCGCGTTGTCAGAAGTATCGCGAGAGCCCGTGACGTCACCGCTAGTGACAGTCTCGGGCCGCTCGCGAGACGGGCATAGACAGCAGTGACCGCGGTGACGTCAGGAGGCAGGAGATCGTCACAGCAGGTAATGATCTCACCTCCTGACAGCAGCGCCCGTCATCCCCGCGGCTCCCAACACTGCAGGGTGTCAGTGTCTGCCTGCGCTGCCGCGTGACAGGCTGCTGACACTGCAGTGCAGGCAGCCGCAAGGCCGGAGCAGGACACAGACTGGCACCTGGAGGTCGCACGGAAGTGCTTCTGTGCGGCGTCCAGGGAGTGTGACGTGTGTGTTTACTCTGCTCCGCCTCCTCTTCCTGGCATAATGACATCGCTTCCTGCAAAACCGCAGGCAGCGATGACCATTCCCGCAGGTAATTCGCGGCTATTCCGGTGGTATACCGCACATCATTGCTACCTGCGGAATACCCCCGGAATACCGCAGGTACCTGCGGAAATTAATGGACATGCACATTTCTTCAGCGCTCTATTGGGAGACCCAGACGATTGGGGTATAGCTACTGCCCTCCGGAGGCCACACAAAGCACTACACTAAAAAGTGCAAGGCCCCTCCCCTTCTGGCTATACCCCCCCGTGGTATCACGGGTTCTCCAGTTTTCAAGCTTTGTGCGAAGGAGGTCAGACATCCACGCATAGCTCCACAGATTTTAGTCAGCAGTAGCTGCTGACTATTTCGGATGGAAGAAAAGAGGGCCCATATAGGGCCCCCAGCATGCTCCCTTCTCACCCGTGGATGGTGTTGTAAGGTTGAGGTACCTATTGCTGGTACAGAGGCTGGAGCCCCACATGCTGTTTTCCTTCCACATCCCCTTGTAGGGCTCTGTGGAAGTGGGATCCTGCCGGCCTCTAAGCTCTGACGCCGGGCTCCATCCACAGACCCAGTTGAACCTGATGGATATGGAGCAGGAGTACAATCAGGGACAAGGCCCTGCATCATACAGGTACTCTGTGTCCCCGGCAGGCACAGACACACTCCGGGCTGGCTGGGTGTTGTAGTGCGCCGGGGACCGTAACGTTGGAGTTAGTGTTCCTACAGTTTACTGGGGGACTTTGTGTTGTGGGAACGCAGCGCCGACCCCCACTGGACCGGGCGGCGCTGCTGTGACTTGTGGTGCGCCGGGGACACGCCGACCGCGCTTTTACGGCGGCGGCGTTTATAAATCCAGTCCCCGGCTTTTGCGGCCTAGCTCCGCTTCGTTCCCGCCCCCACCCTGTCAATCAGGGTAGGGGAGAGACGCTGTTTCGCAGCAGCGACGAGGGCTGGAGCCTGATTTACATGCTCCAGCCCTCTCACTAGGCACAGAGGGAAGCAGGCTTCCCGCTCTTAGCCAGGAACGCCCAGGGCCCGCCCCCCCTCCTCTCCCAGGACGCCGGCAGCCATTACATGCAGTCTGGCTAGAGGAAGGACGCAAGGCTCTGGGAGACCTGGACTAGGGGGTTTTTGGAGATCACACACCCGCTCTTAAGCGGGCGGTAAGCGGCATTTCAGCTGGCCCCTCTAGTGCCTCAGTGTGTATTGGTGTACTGTGTCACCAGATATATATATTTAGTTATTTCTTGCACTGTAAGGTCGCTTCCTGGCTGGATACCCCAGATCGCTCTGAGGAGGCAGCAACATGTCATCCACAAAACGCAAGGCTGCCAAGGCTAGGGCTGTGTACACTGCGTGTGCTGCATGTGGGGCTGCTCTACCAGCGGGTTCCAAAGACCCCCATTGTGTGCAATGCTCAGATCCGGTGCTGCTTCGCCAGCCGGAGTCCGGAGGGGTAGTGACCCAGGCTGAGACGCTTGTAAGTCCTGCCCCGGTGTCAGGGACAGACTTTGCAGTTTTTGCTGATGGAATGTCTGTGACTATGGCAAAAATCCTTGAAACTTTGCAATCCATGACTGGGGCTCAGTCTATGGACACGGCGAGGTCTCTGTCCTCTAATCCCCCTCAGTTGGAATTAGTCCAGACTGCAAGGGGGTCCCCGGCTTCCCAGGCTGAGTATTATGACTCAGATGATAGCCCCAGCCACCCTAAGCGAGCTCGCTGGGAAAGACCCTCAACGTCATCACACTGCTCAGGGTCTCAGCGCAATCAGTCGCCCTGTGATGCGTCTGAAGAGAGTGATCAGGAGTCTTATCCTGGAACCCCTCTCAATCTGGATACCCCGGATGGGGACGCCATGGTAAACGATCTTATCTCAGCCATCAATAGACTGTTGGATATTTCTCCCCCAGCTCCTTCTGCAGAGGAGGCAGCTGCAGAGCAGGAGAAGTTTCGTTTCCTCTATCCCAAGCGTAAATTGAGTGCTTTCTTGGATCACTCTGACTTCAGAGAATCAATCCAGAAACGCGACGCTCATCCAGAAAGGCGTTTCTCTAAACGTTCTAAGGATACACGTTTTCCTTTCCCCCCTGATGTGGTCAAGCGCTGGACCCAGTGTCCAAAAGTAGACCCCCCGATTTCCAAACTTGCAGCTAGATCCATAGTTGCAGTGGAGGATGGCGCTTCACTTAAGGATGCCAATGACAGACAGATGGACCTTTGGTTAAAATCTGTCTATGAAGCTATCGGCGCGTCGTTTGCTCCAGCATTCGCAGCCGTATGGGCACTCCAAGCTATTTCAGCTGGTTTAGCAAAAGTGGATGCTATCATACATCCAGCGGCGCCGCAAGTGGCGTCCCTTACCTCGCAGATGTCTGCGTTTGCGTCTTACGCTATCAATGCGGTCCTAGAATCTACCAGCCGCACCTCAATGGCGTCCGCCAATTCGGTAGTTTTGCGCAGAGCCTTGTGGTTAAAGGACTGGAAAGCAGATGCTGGTTCCAAAAAATGTTTAACCAGCTTGCCTTTATCTAGAGATAGACTGTTTGGCGAGCCATTGGCTGACATCATTAAACAGTCCAAGGGTAAAGACTCTTCCTTACCCCAGCCCAGATCAAGCAAACCTCAGCAGAAAAAATGGCAGCAGAGGTTTCAGTCCTTTCGAGGTTCGGGCAAGACACAATTCTCCTCGTCCAAAGGGACTCAGAGGACGCAAAGAGTCTCAGATTCCTGGCGGGCTCACGCACGCCCCAAGAAAGCAAATGGAGGAACCGCTTCCAAAGCGGCTACCTCATGACTTCCAGCCCCCCCCCTCCGCATCTCCGGTTGGGGGCAGGCTCTCCCGCTTTTCCGACATTTGGATGTCACAGGTCAAAGACCGGTGGGTGACAAACATTTTGTCTCGCGGGTACAGAATCGAGTTCAGTTCTCGTCCTCCAGCTCGGTTCTTCAGAACCTCCCCACATCCAGACCGAGCAGATGCCCTGCTGCAGGCGGTGGACTCCCTAAGAGCGGAAGGAGTAGTGGTTCCTGTACCGCCTCAGGAACAAGGGCGAGGATTTTACTCCAATCTCTTTGTGGTTCCAAAAAAGGACGGCTCGTTCCGTCCTGTTCTGGATCTAAAGCTGCTCAACAAACATGTGCACGCCAGACGGTTCCGGATGGAAACCCTCCGCTCTGTCGTTGCCTCAATGTCTCAAGGAGACTTCCTTGCCTCAATAGACATCAAAGATGCTTATCTCCACGTGCCAATTGCTACAGAACATCAACGTTTTCTACGTTTTGTGATAGGAAACGACCATCTTCAGTTCGTAGCTCTGCCATTCGGTCTGGCGACAGCCCCCCGGGTCTTCACCAAGGTCATGGCGGCGGTGGTAGCAGTCTTGCACTCTCAGGGACACTCGGTGATCCCTTACCTAGACGATCTACTTGTCAAGGCACCCTCTCAAGAGGCATGCCAACTCAGTCTACATGCTACGCTGGAGACTCTACAGACGTTCGGATGGATCATCAACTTTCCAAAGTCGAATCTGTCACCGTCACAGTCGCTAACGTATCTTGGCATGGAGTTTCATACTCGAGCAGCGAGAGTGAAGCTTCCGCTGACCAAGCAGCGGTCCCTACAGACAGGGGTGCAATCCCTCCTTCAAGGCCAGTCGCACCCCTTACGGCGCCTCATGCACTTCCTCGGGAAGATGGTGGCAGCCATGGAAGCAGTTCCCTTTGCGCAGTTTCATCTGCGTCCACTTCAATGGGACATTCTCCGCCAATGGGACGGGAAGTCAACGTCCCTGGACAGGAAAGTCTCTCTTTCCCAGACGGCCAAGGACTCTCTACAATGGTGGCTCCTTCCCACCTCATTGTCTCAGGGAAGATCCTTCCTGCCCCCATCCTGGGCAGTGGTCACGACAGATGCGAGTCTGTCAGGGTGGGGAGCAGTGTTTCTCCACCACAGGGCCCAGGGGACGTGGACTCCGCAGGAGTCCACCCTTCAGATCAATGTTCTGGAAATCAGGGCAGTGTATCTTGCCCTACTGGCCTTCCAACAGTGGCTGGAAGGAAAGCAGATCCGAATCCAGTCGGACAACTCCACAGCGGTGGCATACATCAACCACCAAGGAGGGACGCGCAGTCGGCAAGCATTCCAAGAAGTCCGGCGCATTCTAATGTGGGTGGAGGACACAGCCTCCACCATATCCGCGGTTCACATCCCAGGCGTAGAAAATTGGGAAGCAGACTTCCTCAGTCGCCAGGGCATGGACGCAGGGGAGTGGTCCCTTCACCCGGACGTGTTTCAGGAAATCTGTCGCCGATGGGGAGTGCCGGACGTCGACCTAATGGCGTCCCGGCACAACAACAAGGTCCCGGCATTCATGGCGAGGTCGCGCGATCAAAGAGCTCTGGCGGCAGACGCATTAGTTCAAGATTGGTCGCAGTTCCGGCTCCCATACGTCTTCCCACCTCTGGCACTCTTGCCCAGAGTGTTACGCAAGATCAGATCCGATTGCAGCCGCGTCATACTCGTCGCCCCAGACTGGCCGAGGAGATCGTGGTATCCGGATCTGTGGCATCTCACGGTTGGTCGACCGTGGTCACTGCCAGACCGACCAGACTTACTGTCCCAAGGGCCGTTTTTCCATCAGAATTCTGCGGCCCTGAACCTGACTGTGTGGCCATTGAGTCCTGGATCCTAGCGTCCGCAGGATTATCTCAAGGAGTCGTAGCCACAATGAGACAAGCTAGGAAGTCAACGTCTGCTAAGATCTACCACAGAACGTGGAAGATTTTCTTATCCTGGTGCTCTGCACAGAGAGTATCCCCTTGGCCATTTGCATTGCCCACCTTTCTTTCCTTCCTGCAATCGGGGTTGGAAAAGGGCTTGTCGCTCAGCTCCCTTAAAGGGCAAGTCTCGGCACTATCCGTGTTTTTTCAGAAGCGTCTAGCACGTCTTCCTAAGGTGCGCACGTTCCTGCAGGGGGTCTGTCATATTGTGCCCCCGTACAGGCGGCCGTTAGATCCATGGGATCTGAACAGGGTACTAGTTACTCTCCAGAAGCCGCCTTTCGAGCCTCTGAAGGAAGTTTCCTTTTCTCGCCTGTCACAGAAAGTGGCGTTTCTTGTTGCGATCACATCGCTTCGGCGAGTGTCGGAGCTGGCAGCTCTGTCATCCAAGGCTCCCTTCCTGGTGTTCCACCAGGACAAGGTAGTGCTGCGCCCCATTCCGGAGTTTCTCCCTAAGGTCGTATCCTCGTTTCATCTTAATCAGGATATATCCTTGCCTTCCTTTTGTCCTCATCCGGTTCACCGGTATGAAAAGGACTTACGTTTGCTAGATCTGGTGAGAGCACTCAGAATCTACATTTCCCGCACGGCGCCCATGCGCCGTTCCGATGCACTTTTTGTCCTTGTCGCTGGTCCGCGCAAGGGGTTGCAGGCTTCTAAAGCCACCCTGGCTCGATGGATCAAAGAACCAATTCTAGAGGCCTACCGTTCTGCGGGGCTTCCGGTTCCTTCAGGGCTAAAAGCCCACTCAACCAGAGCCGTGGGTGCGTCCTGGGCATTACGACACCAGGCTTCGGCTCAACAAGTGTGCCAGGCAGCTACCTGGTCGAGTCTGCACACTTTCACCAAGCATTATCAGGTGCATACCTATGCTTCGGCGGATGCCAGCTTAGGTAGAAGAGTCCTGCAGGCGGCAGTGACACCCCCGTAGGGGAGGGCTGTTTTGCAGCTCTAACATGAGGTATCTCTTTACCCACCCAGGGACAGCTTTTGGACGTCCCAATCGTCTGGGTCTCCCAATAGAGCGCTGAAGAAGAAGGGAATTTTGTTACTTACCGTAAATTCCTTTTCTTCTAGCTCTTATTGGGAGACCCAGCACCCGCCCTGTTGTCCTTCGGGATTTTTTTGTTGTTTGCGGGTACACATGTTGTTCATGTTGAACGGTTTTTCAGTTCTCCGACGTTATTCGGAGTTAATTTGTTTAAACCAGTTATTGGCTTCCTCCTTCTTGCTTTGGCACTAAAACTGGAGAACCCGTGATACCACGGGGGGGTATAGCCAGAAGGGGAGGGGCCTTGCACTTTTTAGTGTAGTGCTTTGTGTGGCCTCCGGAGGGCAGTAGCTATACCCCAATCGTCTGGGTCTCCCAATAAGAGCTAGAAGAAAAGGAATTTACGGTAAGTAACAAAATTCCCTTCTTTCTCAAGAAAGTTTCTCGAGAAAATTTTCTCAAGAAATTTTCTTGAGAAAAATCCGCACAGTGCGCACAACTATTTTTTTTTCTCATTGAATTTCATGGGAAATGTCTGCACAAAGATTGCAGACATTTCTCAAGAAATTTCCGGGGCAAATCCGCGGGTAAATCCGCAGGTAAAAAGCTCTAGTGCGCACATAGCCTAAGTGTACCGCAGCTGCGGGTGCACTTAGTCCAGGGAGTTGTCCCCTCGCCCCGCCACAGGTGGAATGCTCTGCAGGTGTCTGCAATCACAGCCCATGTGCATCCAGTCAGTGTGACCTTCGCTCCAGTTTCCTGTCAGGGAGCCAGTGTGCAGATTCTGACGCCTGCTGTGCCCGGTCACAGAACGTGTATCAACTCAGAGCCTGCCAGAGGGACTGAGGAATGCTCTGGGGCTCTGGAAAAATCGGAATCATTTCACCTCAACTCCTGTTGAGATGGCAGTCTGGTCACGCTGGTGCGGAGCGAATATCAACTCAGAGCCTGCAAGAGGGGCTGAGGAAGTTTTCATCTGCTCTGGGCTCTGGAAAATCAGTGCCATGAGACCCGTCGTCCAGTGAGTAACAGCCCAGGATCCAGCGTCGCAGGTGGGGGTACGGGGAGGCGACACTCCACGTTCCCGCCTGTTGATGGTTTTGGGAACTCGGTCCCCGAAGGAACAGTCGCCCTCTAAAAACAAAAAATTCTTGCTGCAGTAGTCTGCAGAGATATGCCTCCTATAGACACTAAGCTAAAACTGAAGTAGCCTGGCCCGGCCAGGGGGTGTATACTGCAGGGGAGGAGCTATGCTTTTGCATCTACTTAGTGTCCTCCTATGGATAGGCAGCATAACACCCCATGGTCCTATGTCCCCCAATGAGGCATCAGAGAAAAGTTATATGCAGCAGTTTGTATTATAAAGTGTGAGGTAGATAATGTCGGTGCAAAAAGCAGACAGATGAGGTAGAAAATATGTAGAGTAAATCTCACACAGTGTGAATAAATATAATAAACTACCAAAAGGTCCTGCCAATATGTGCAAAATTAGACAAAAACTACAATAGAAGGCTATAAATATGAGGAAGAATGTCAGTGTAATAAAGGGAAGTAATGAGGTAGATACAGAGTAATTCAAATCTAGCTTATACAAAAGTGAATAGTAAGATGAAGTACCTCAGAGGTGCCACAAGATGGCAGTATAACCTAATGTATGTTAAACACTGAAATATGAACCAGCAGTCTATCATAGGTGAACATCAATTCACAATGGGAGTAGTAACTGTACATGTCCAAACAGACACCGTGCCTGGCAAAAATGTAGCGATACCAAAAGGTATCTAGAAAGTAAATACAATACAACTTTACCTCAAAGGTGGTTCAATGGTGTCTATGGCCGGTGCTCACTCCACCCTAACGCACGTTTCACGCCTGCTTCATCAGGGAGCGTGTCAAGGTGGAGGAATGCATGGTTTATATATAATATCAAAGAAATATGGAAGTATATAAATTCACCCCCAAATAAAGAGCAAAAGTTTCAATATAAAATTATTCAGTTTTATTAGTAAGAATTGAAATGAAACAGTAATAAAAATTGAGAATATTACAGCATAAAATAAGGGCAATGAGGCAGAACAACATATATTTCTTCGGCACTCCATTTGGAGACCCAGACGATTGGGTGTATAGTACTGCCTCCGGAGGCCACACAAAGCATTACACTAAAAAGTGTAAGGCCCCTCCCCTTCTGGCTATACACCCCCAGTGGGATCACTGGCTCACCAGTTTTTCTGCTTTGTGCGAAGGAGGTCAGACATCCACGCATAGCTCCACTGTTTAGTCAGCAGTAGCTGCTGACTATGTCGGATGGAAGAAAAGAGGGCCCATACTAGGGCCCCCAGCATGCTCCCTTCTCACCCCACTTTATGTCGGCGGTGTTTGTTAAGGTTGAGGTACCCATTGTGGGTACGGAGGCTGGAGCCCACATGCTGTTTTCCTTCCACATCCCCCTGAGGGGCTCTGAGGAAGTGGGATCTTACCGGCCCCCAAGCCCTGAGGCCGGGCTCCATCCACAGACCCATGGAACCTGCTGGATACGGAGCTGGGTACCGTTCAGGGACAAGGCCCTGCGACATTCAGGTACTCTGTGTCCCAAACAGGCCGCGCACATTCCAGACTTGCTGGGTGTGCTAGTGCGCCGGGGACAGTAGCGCTGCGCGCTGGGGTTACAGTCACTACAGTTTGTCTGAGTGACTTTATGTGTTGGGGACTGCCGCGCCGGCCGCCCCTGGAGCGGCGGCGCGGCTGCGACTTGTAGTGCGCCGGGGACTTAGCGCCGACCGTGCTTTTACGACGGCGTCGCTTATAAATTTAGTCCCCGGCTTCTGCGGCCTAGCTCCGCTTCGTTCCCGCCCCCACCCTGTCAATCAGGGCAAGGGAGAGACGCTGTACGATTAATCAGCGCCGAGGGCTGGAGCCTTATTTACATGCTCCAGCCCTCTCACTGAGCACAGGGGGACGCAGGTTTCCCGCTCTTTGTCTGCACACGCCCAGGGCCCGCCCCTCTCCATAGGACGCCGGCAGCCATTACTACATGCAGTCTGGCTGGAGAACGGACACAGGCTCTGCGCGACCCAGACAAGGGATTTCTGGCGACCACACACCCGCGTTAAGCGGGCGGTAAGCAGCACTTTAGTGCTGGCCCCACTAGTGCCACAGTGTTATTTTGGTGTACCTTTTTTCTCTATACCATATATATATGTATATATATATTGCACTGTAAGGTCGCTTCTTGGCTGTATACCCTATCTTGCTCTGAGGAGACGACAACATGTCATCCGCAAAACGCAAGGGTGCCAAGACACAGGCTGTAAGCGCTGCTTGTGCCGCTTGTGGGGCTGATCTACCGGCAGGTTACAATGACCCCCATTGTGTGCAATGTTCGGTCCCTGTGCCACTTCGTCAGCCGGAGTCTATGGTGGTAGTGGCCCAGGCAGAGTCGCCGGTGAACCCTGTCCCGGTGACGGGGACAGAGTTTGCAGTTTTTGCTGACAAAATGTCTCTCACTATGACAAAGATACTAGAGACCTTGCAGGCCAGGCCAGTTACTCAGACCATGGACACTGCTGCGGCAACGTTCCCCGGTCCCCCTCATTTGGAGTTAATCCGTGATTCAAGGGGGTCCCAGGCATCTCAGCCTGACGGCTCTGATTCAGATGACAGTCCCAGGCAGCCTAAGCGTGCTCGCTGGGAGAGACCCTCCACGTCATCACGCGGATCAGGGTCTCAGCGAGAAGAGTCTCTACATGATGAGACAGAGGAGGGTGATCAGGAGTCTAATCCTGAAACCGCTCTCAATCTGGATACTCCTGATGGTGACGCCGTGGTAAATGACCTTATAGCGGCCATCAATAGTCTATTGGAAATTTCTCCCCCAGCCCCTTCAGCAGAAGAGGCAGCTGCAGAGCAGGAGAAGTTCCATTTCAGGTATCCCAAGCGTAAACTGAGTACTTTTCTGGACCACGCTGACTTCAGAGAATCAGTCCAGAAACACCATGCTTATCCGGACAAGCGTTTCTCCAAACGTCTTAAGGATACACGTTATCCCTTT
This sequence comes from Anomaloglossus baeobatrachus, assembly GCF_048569485.1. NCBI lineage: Eukaryota > Metazoa > Chordata > Amphibia > Anura > Aromobatidae > Anomaloglossus > Anomaloglossus baeobatrachus. Next base: position 286,181,947 of record NC_134359.1, on the reverse strand, counting down.
CCCCCTGACGTGGTCAAACGCTGGACCCAGTGTCCAAAGGTGGACCCCCCAATCTCCAGGCTTGCGGCTAGATCCATAGTTGCAGTGGAGGATGGGGCTTCACTTAAAGATGCCAATGACAGACAGATGGACCTTTGGTTAAAGTCTGTCTATGAAGCTATCGGCGCGTCGTTTGCTCCAGCATTCGCGGCCGTGTGGGCACTCCAAGCTATTTCAGCTGGTCTGGCACAGATGGACTCTATCATACGTCCAGCAGTGCCGCGAGTAGCGTCCCTAACCTCGCAAATGTCTGCGTTTGCGACTTACGCTATCAACGCTGTCCTGGACTCTACAAGCCGTACCTCAATGGCGTCTGCCAACTCTGTGGTTTTGCGCAGAGCCTTGTGGTTAAAGGAATGGAAAGCGGATTCTGCTTCCAAAAAATGTTTAACCAGCTTGCCACTATCTGTAGACAGACTGTTTGGTGAGCAATTGGCTGAAATCATTAAACAATCCAAGGGTAAAGACTCCTCCTTACCCCAGCCCAGATCAAGCAAACCTCAACAGAGGAAGTGGCAATCGAGGTTTCGGTCCTTTCGAGGCTCCGGCAAGACCCAATTCTCCTCGTCCAAAGGGACTCAGAAGGAGCAAAGGAGCTCAGATTCCTGGCGGGCTCACTCACGCCCCAAGAAAGCAACCGGAGGAACCGCTTCCAAGGCGGCTGCCTCATGACTTTCGGCCTCATCCCTCCGCATCCTCGGTCGGTGGCAGGCTCTCCCGCTTTTGCGACATTTGGCTGCCACAGGTCAAAGACCGGTGGGTAACAGACATTTTGTCTCACGGGTACAGGATAGAGTTCAGTTCTCGTCCTCCGCCTCGGTTCTTCAGAACCTCCCCACATCCCGACCGAGCAGATGCCCTTCTGCAGGCGGTGTGCTCACTAAAAGCAGAAGGAGTGGTGATCCCTGTTCCTCAGCAGGAACAAGGGCAAGGTTTTTACTCCAATCTCTTTGTGGTTCCAAAAAAGGACGGCTCGTTTCGTCCTGTTCTGGACCTAAAGCTGCTCAACAAGCATGTGAACGCCAGGCGGTTCCGGATGGAATCCCTCCGCTCCGTCATTGCTTCAATGTCTCAAGGAGATTTCCTTGCATCAATAGACATCAAAGATGCTTATCTCCACGTGCCGATTGCTACAGAGCACCAACGTTTTCTACGTTTCGTGATAGGAGACGACCATCTCCAGTTCGTAGCTCTGCCATTTGGCCTGGCGACAGCCCCACGGGTTTTCACCAAGGTCATGGCGGCAGTGGTAGCAGTCTTGCATTCTCAGGGACATTCGGTGATCCCTTACTTGGACGATCTACTTGTCAAAGCACCCTCTCAAGAGGCATGCCAACACAGCCTGAATGTTGCGCTGGAGACTCTCCAGACTTTCGGGTGGATCATCAACTTTTCAAAGTCAAACCTGGCACCGACTCAATCACTAACGTATCTTGGCATGGAGTTTCATACTCTCTCAGCGATAGTGAAGCTTCCGCTGAACAAGCAGCGGTCACTACAGACAGGGGTGCAGTCTCTCCTTCAGGGTCAGTCGCACCCCTTAAGGCGCCTCATGCACTTCCTAGGGAAGATGGTGGCAGCAATGGAGGCAGTCCCGTTCGCGCAGTTTCATCTGCGCCCACTTCAATGGGACATTCTCCGCCAATGGGACGGGAAGACAACTTCCCTAGACAGGAAAGTCTCCCTTTCTCAGACGGCCAAGGACTCTCTGCAATGGTGGCTTCTTCCCACCTCATTATCACAGGGAAGATCATTCCTGCCCCCATCCTGGGCAGTGGTCACGACAGATGCGAGTCTGTCAGGGTGGGGAGCAGTTTTTCTCCACCACAGGGCTCAAGGGACGTGGACTCAGCAGGAGTCCACCCTTCAGATCAATGTTCTGGAAATCAGGGCAGTGTATCTTGCCCTATTAGCCTTCCAGCAGTGGCTGGAAGGAAAGCAGATCCGAATTCAGTCGGACAACTCCACAGCGGTGGCATACATCAACCACCAAGGAGGGACACGCAGTCGGCAAGCCTTCCAGGAAGTCAGGCGGATTCTGATGTGGGTGGAGGAAAGAGCATCCACCATATTAGCAGTTCACATCCCGGGCGTAGAAAACTGGGAAGCAGACTTCCTCAGTCGCCAGGGCATGGACGCAGGGGAATGGTCCCTTCACCCGGCCGTGTTTCAGGAAATCTGCCGCCGCTGGGGGGTGCCGGACGTCGACCTAATGGCGTCTCGACACAACAACAAGGTCCCGACCTTCATAGCGCGGTCTCGCGATCACAGAGCTCTGGCGGCAGACGCCTTAGTGCAAGATTGGTCGCAGTTCCGGCTCCCTTATGTGTTTCCACCTCTGGCACTCTTGCCCAGAGTGTTACGCAAGATCAGATCCGATTGCGGCCGCGTCATACTCGTCGCCCCAGACTGGCCGAGGAGGTCGTGGTACCCGGATCTGTGGCATCTCACGGTCGGCCAACCGTGGGCACTACCAGACCGTCCAGACTTACTGTCCTAAGGGCCGTTTTTCCATCGGAATTCTGCGGCCCTGAACCTGACTGTGTGGCCATTGAGTCCTGGATCCTAGCGTCTTCAGGATTACCCCAGGGGGTCGTGGCCACCATGAGACAGGCTAGGAAGCCCACTTCTGCTAAGATCTACCACAGAACGTGGAAGATTTTCTTATCCTGGTGCTCTGCACAAGGAGTATCCCCCTGGCCATTCGCGTTACCTGTCGTTCTTTCCTTCCTGCAATCTGGGTTGGAAAAGGGCTTGTCGCTCGGCTCCCTTAAAGGGCAAGTCTCGGCACTATCCGTGTTTTTTCAGAAGCGTCTAGCACGACTTTCTCAGGTGCGCACGTTCCTGCAGGGGGTTTGTCATATCGTACCTCCGTACAGGCGGCCGTTAGATCCGTGGGATCTAAACAAGGTCCTTGTTGCTCTCCAGAAGCCGCCCTTCGAGCCTCTGAGGGATGTGTCACTTTCGCGACTCTCACAGAAAGTGGCCTTTCTGGTAGCGGTCACGTCTCTTCGGAGAGTGTCTGAACTAGCAGCGCTGTCATCCAAAGCTCCTTTCCTGGTGTTCCACCAGGACAAGGTAGTGCTGCGCCCCATTCAGGAGTTTCTCCCTAAGGTGGTATCCTCTTTTCATCTTAATCAGGATATCTCCTTGCCTTCCTTTTATCCGCATGCAGTTCATCGGTATGAAAAGGATTTACATTTGTTGGATCTGGTGAGAGCACTCAGAATCTACATTTCCCGCACGGCGCCCCTGCGCCGCTCGGATGCACTCTTTGTCCTTGTCGCTGGTAAGCGCAAAGGGTCGCAGGCTTCCAAAGCCACCCTGGCTCGATGGATCAAAGAACCAATTCTTGAAGCCTACCGTTCTGCTGGGCTTCCGGTTCCATCAGGGCTGAAGGCCCATTCTACCAGAGCCGTGGGTGCGTCCTGGGCATTACGACACCAGGCTACGGCTCAACAGGTGTGCCAGGCAGCTACCTGGTCGAGTCTGCACACTTTCACCAAACATTATCAGGTGCATACCTATGCTTCGGCGGACGCCAGCCTAGGTAGAAGAGTCCTGCAGGCGGCAGTTGCCTCCCCGTAGGGGAGGGCTGTCTTTGCAGCTCTAACATGAGGTATTTCTTTACCCACCCAGGGACAGCTTTTGGACGTCCCAATCGTCTGGGTCTCCCAATGGAGCGCCGAAGAAGAAGGGAATTTTGTTACTTACCGTAAATTCCTTTTCTTCTAGCTCCTATTGGGAGACCCAGCACCCGCCCTGTTGTCCTTCGGGATTTTTGGTTGTTTTCGGGTACACATGTTGTTCATGTTGCATGGTTTTCAGTTCTCCGATGTCACTTCGGAGTGAATTTGTTTAAACCAGTTATTGGCTTTCCTCCTTCTTGCTTTTGCACTAAAACTGGTGAGCCAGTGATCCCACTGGGGGTGTATAGCCAGAAGGGGAGGGGCCTTACACTTTTTAGTGTAATGCTTTGTGTGGCCTCCGGAGGCAGTACTATACACCCAATCGTCTGGGTCTCCCAATAGGAGCTAGAAGAAAAGGAATTTACGGTAAGTAACAAAATTCCCTTCATTTGTGTGTGTGTGTATATATATTTATTATAATATATGTGTGTGTGTATGTGTATATGTATGTGTGTATGTGTGTGTGTGTATATATATATATATATATATATATATATATATATATATATATATATATATATATATATATAATATATATTACACTAGAAGGTGGCCCGATTCTACGCATCGGGTATTCTAGAATTTACGTATTGTGTAGTTCATGTATGATTTTTGTTATATATATATATATATATATATATATATATATATATATATATATATATATATATATATATATATATATATATATATATATATATATATATATAATGTTGTGTGTAGTTACCAAGTGTTTGTGTAGGGCGCTGTACATGTTCTGGGTGTTGTCTGGGTGTGGCGGGGGGTGAGAGCGGTGTTGTATGTGTGTTGCGTTGTTTGTGGAGCGCTGTGTGTCTGTAGCGTTGTGTGTGTGTGTGTGTGTGTGTGTGTGTGTGTTGCGCGGTTTGTGTGGTTGTGGTGTGTTTTGGGGGGAGGTATGTTTTGTGCAATGTGTGTCTTGCGTGGTATGTGCGTATATTTGTGTATGCCGCGGTGTTTGTGTGTTGGGTGTTGTGTGTGTGCGGCGTTGTATGTGTGTGTGGGTGTCTGTGTAGAGCGGTGTTTGTGGTTCCCAGTGTGTGTGTGTGGTGTGTGTGTGTTGGGGGGAGGTGTGCACCTCCCATCGTGCTCCATCCCCCATGCTGCGCACCCCCCATCGTGCTCCATCCCCCATGCTGCGCACTCCCCATCGTGCTCCATCCTCCATGCTGCGCACTCCCCATCGTGCTCCATCCTCCATGCTGCGCACCCCCCATCGTGCTCCATCCCCCATGCTGCGCACTCCCCATCGTGCTCCATCCTCCATGCTGCGCACTCCCCATCGTGCTCCATCCCCCATGCTGCGCACTCCCCATCGTGCTACATCCCCCATGCTGCGCACTCCCCATCGTGCTCCATCCCCCATGCTATAATAGTTCTCCTATTATACTCAGAGAGGAGTATAATAGGAGGACTATAATAGGAGGAGTAGTCCTGGGGGGAGAGGAGTATAATGCCGGCTCCCTGCACATGTGTACCGGGAGCCGGTGTACACTGGTAACTAAGATACACATCAGGTAACTAAGGGACCTTAGTTACCCGATGTGTATAATGGTTACCAGCGTTCACCGGCTCCGTCACGATCCCAGCATCACAAGGTTATGTCTGGCGCTGCTGGGATCGTGACGGAGCCGGTGTACACTGGTAACTGATACACATCGGGTAACTAAGGGACCTTAGTTACCCGATGTGTATAATGTTTACCAGCGTTCACAGGCTCCGTCACGATCCCAGCAGCGCAAGGTTATGTCTGGCGATGCGTGCGGAGGGCCGGGGCGAGCGGCCAATCCATGCGGAGGGCGGGGCCAGGCCAAGGCGAGAGACCAATCCGTGGTGGGGGGCGGGGCCATGGCGAGCCCAGCGGCCAATCAGCTTTGTGTCACCGTAAGGACACAATTTTGGAGCAAGACAGACACAGACAGAGGCAATTATATATATAGATAGATGTATGTGTATATGTGTGTGTGTGTGTATATAATATATATATATATATACATATACACACACACATACACACATACATACACATACACACACACACACATACATCTATATATATAATTGCCTCTGTCTGTGTCTGTCTTGCTCCAAAATTGTGTCCTTACGGTGACACAAAGCTGATTGGCCGCTGGGCTCGCCATGGCCCCCTCCCCCGCACGGATTGGCCGCTCGCCTCGCCTCGGCTCCGCCCCCCCCATGGATTGGTCGCTCGCCTCGGCCTGGCCCCGCCCTCCGCATGGATTGGCCGCTCGCCCCGGCCCTCCGCACGCAGCGCCAGACATAACCTTGTGATGCTGGGATCGTGACTGAGCCGGTGAACGCTGGTAACCATTATACACATCGGGTAACTAAGGTCCCTTAGTTACCCGATGTGTATCATAGTTACCAGCGTACACCGGCTCCCGGTACACATGTGCAGGGAGCCGGCATTATACTCCTCTCCCCCCAGGACTACTCCTCCTATTATAGTCCTCCTATTATACTCCTCTCTGAGTATAATAGGAGAACTATTATAGCATGGGGGATGGAGCACGATGGGGGGTGCGCAGCATGGGGGATGTAGCACGATGGGGGGTGCGCAGCATGGGGGATGTAGCACGATGGGGAGTGCGCAGCATTGGGGATGGAGCACGATGGGGAGTGCGCAGCATGGAGGATGGAGCACGATGGGGAGTGCGCAGCATGGGGAATGGAGCACGATGGGGGGTGCGCAGCATGGGGGATGTAGCACGATGGGGAGTGCGCAGCATGGGGGATGTAGCACGATGGGGAGTGCGCAGCATGGGGGATGGAGCACGATGGGGAGTGCGCAGCATGGGGGATGGAGCACGATGGGGAGTGCGCAGCATGGGGGATGGAGCACGATGGGGAGTGCGCAGCATGGAGGATGGAGCACGATGGGGAGTGCGCAGCATCGGGGATGGAGCACGATGGGGAATGCGCAGCATAGGGTATGGAGCACGATGGGGGGTGGGCAGCATGGGGGATGGAGCACGATGGGGGGTGGGCAGCATGGGGGATGGAGCACGATGGGGGGTGCACAGCATGGGGGATGGGGCACGATTGGGGGTGCGCAGCATGGCGGATGGAGCACGATGGGAGGTGCACACCTCCCCCCAACACACACACACAACACACCACACACACACTGGGAACCACAAACACCGCCATACACAGACACCCTCACGCACAGACAACGCCGCACACACACAAACACCGCGGCATACATAAACATACGCACATACCGCACAACACACACATTGCACAAAACATACCTCCCCCCAAAACACACCACACCCACACAAACCGCGCAACACACACACACACAACGCTACAGACACACAGCGCTCCACAAATAACGCAACACACAACACTGCTCTCACCCCCCGCCACACCCAGACAACACCCAGAACATGTACAGCGCCCTACACAAACACTTGGTAACTACACACAACAACATATATATATATATATATTTATATATATATATGTATGTATGTATGTGTGTATATATATATATATATATATAATATATACAAAAATCATACATGAACTACACAATACGTAAATTCTAGAATACCCGATGCGTAGAATCGGGCCAGCTTCTAGTACATATATATGTATATGTACAGTTAGGTCCAGAAATATTTGGGCAGTGACACAATTTTGGCGAGTTGGGCTCTGCATGCCACCACATTGGATTTGAAATGAAACCTCTACAACAGAATTCAAGTGCAGATTGTAACGTTTAATTTGAAGGTTTGAACAAAAATATCTGATAGAAATTGTAGGAATTGTCACATTTCTTTACAAACACTCCACATTTTAGGAGGTCAAAAGTAATTGGACAAATAAACCAAACCCAAACAAAATATTTTTATTTTCAATATTTTGTTGCGAATCCTTTGGAGGCAATCACTGCCTTAAGTCTGGAACCCATGGACATCACCAAACGCTGGGTTTCCTCCTTCTTAATGCTTTGCCAGGCCTTTACAGCCACAGCCTTCAGGTCTTGCTTGTTTGTGGGTCTTTCCGTCTTAAGTCTGGATTTGAGCAAGTGAAATGCATGTTCAATTGGGTTAAGATCTGGTGATTGACTTGGCCATTGCAGAATGTTCCACTTTTTTGCACTCATGAACTTCTGGGTCGCTTTGGCTGTATGCTTGGGGTCATTGTCCATCTGTACTATGAAGCGCCGTCCGATCAACTTTGCGGCATTTGGCTGAATCTGGGCTGAAAGTATATCCCGGTACACTTCAGAATTCATCCGGCTACTCTTGTCTGCTGTTATGTCATCAATAAACACAAGTGACCCAGTGCCATTGAAAGCCATGCATGCCCATGCCATCACGTTGCCTCCACCATGTTTTACAGAGGATGTGGTGTGCCTTGGATCATGTGCCGTTCCCTTTCTTCTCCAAACTTTTTTCTTCCCATCATTCTGGTACAGGTATATCTTGGTCTCATCTGTCCATAGAATACTTTTCCAGAACTGAGCTGGCTTCATGAGGTGTTTTTCAGCAAATGTAACTCTGGCCTGTCTATTTTTGGAATTGATGAATGGTTTGCATCTAGATGTGAACCCTTTGTATTTACTTTCATGGAGTCTTCTCTTTACTGTTGACTTAGAGACAGATACACCTACTTCACTGAGAGTGTTCTGGACTTCAGTTGATGTTGTGAACGGGTTCTTCTTCACCAAAGAAAGTATGCGGCGATCATCCACCACTGTTGTCATCCGTGGACGCCCAGGCCTTTTTGACTTCCCAAGCTCACCAGTCAATTCCTTTTTTCTCAGAATGTACCCGACTGTTGATTTTGCTACTCCAAGCATGTCTGCTATCTCTCTGATGGATTTTTTCTTTTTTTTCAGCCTCAGGATGTTCTGCTTCACCTCAATTGAGAGTTCCTTAGACCGCATGTTGTCTGGTCACAGCAACAGCTTCCAAATGCAAAACCACACACCTGTAATCAACCCCAGACCTTTTAACTACTTCATTGACTACAGGTTAACGAGGGAGACGCCTTCAGAGTTAATTGCAGCCCTTATAGTCCCTTGTCCAATTACTTTTGGTCCCTTGAAAATGAGGAGGCTATGCATTACAGAGCTATGATTCCTAAACCCTTTCTCCGATTTGGATGTGAAAACTCTCATATTGCAGCTGGGAGTGTGCACTTTCAGCCCATATTATATATAGAATTGTATTTCTGAACATGTTTTTGTAAACAGCTAAAATAACAAAACTTGTGTCACTGTCCAAATAGTTCTGGACCTAACTGTGTGTGTGTGTGTGTGTATATATATATATATATATAATATTATATATATATATATATATATAATAAATACATACACATTATATATATATATATATATATATATATATATATATATATATATATATATATATATAGTGTGTTTAGATGCGGGGCAATAAGGATGCGGGTTGTAATATGCTGCCAATATGAGGCTGCAGCAGCCAGGATCAGAAAGAAGTCTATCCTGACTGTTTAAATATACGAGCTGAGCTGCAGTTCTTGCCATCGGCCACTAGGTCGTGTGTGGCGCTGTGCCGCTCCCCTCCTTGCACGGTTCACATCTAGCCGCACCTGTTCACAGCCGATAAGTGGTGTTACTTGGTGTCAGATCCCAGTGATCTGGTATTGATGACGCATCCAAGGGATAGGTCATCACTATCATTACCATGGACAACCCTTTTAAGCTATGTGTACACCAAAGGAGATACTATTCATTTAATCAGTTGATTTTCTAAAGGGTGGTTCACAGGATGGCTACGTAGTGTGCACTAAACTGATGCCGGGTGTAAGCTTCCCGGTTTTAGTGAAGTACAATGTGCATGACCGGAAGTTCTGATGACTCCGGATCATGCGCATTGTGCAACCATTCTCCGCCAGCCTCCATGATCAGTGAGATACGTGTGGTGTCGCTGCGTATTCATCAGCATGTTAGGACGCCCACAGGGACATACTACTGTGGAGGTCGCCTGAGCTATAGCTTGTGTGTTCAAACGTAATAAGAATATCTGTGTATATAAATAATCAAAATGTAGATGTAGTTGCATAATTATCTGTCTATGTAACCATCGCATAGACCCATAATATAATTCTAAGCTGTATAGTCATGAAGGAGTTAACCAAAGATAATGAAGCCAGAATGTGAAGCTGCAAAGTCTTATCAGTAGCTTTCGCATAGAATGTACAAGAAACAAACAATGTGCTGGGAGAAAATAGAGAGTGAAATACTCCTTACTCCCTTGTTCTAGCTCCAAGGTTAGAGATGCAAACTGTATAATTGGGTGTCTTTCAATACACGAGTTCAGTTCATGACGCTGGCTCAAGGAGAACATGTCTGTGTGTTCATTGTCTGATACATGGATATATCGGCACTGATATATACAGCTAATACGGCACCGTCTCTGGATTCCCTGTAAGAAGATACCATTAGCAGTCTTCACCAAAAATTCCTCCCTTGACACTACCATGCAATGTGGGCCAACTAGCTAAGCGGAGAAACACCCTTGGGACTAGTCCCTGGCCTCATTACCATACACCATATGGCGTAAACCAATCTAGAGCCCCAGACCAGCTAAGCTTAGCTAAATGGCTTCTTGGGGTGTAATTCTTAGTCTCAGCCTTCTGGTGGCAGCAATGTACCCCCATGGTTCATGTGCCCCCCCAATAAAGTCCCCTGAGATAACTCTAACTATTTGCTCAGGCAGCGCAGCTCCTACAGACCTATGATACTGACGTATCCACTAACGGTCTGAACAGGAGCGGCATCGTTCTCTTTCAGGATCATGTCCACCCTACAAAGGCTTCTGGTCTTGAAGGAATATCCGAAGACTTTGTATGAAAAATTTGTCGGCTTTTTTCAGCGTCTAAGACTTCCTCCGCACTTCTACTCCTTCACGTCCAGGTAAGACTGTGGATACCAGTGATCCAGGCCAGCCGCGCTGAGCTCGTCTATTTTTTTTTTTTTTTTTTTTCCCCCATAGATCTAGTTTTCTTATATAGTGATTTATCCGCTTTGTGTCTTCTTCTGACACCACTAACGTGTTCTCCACCAGCCTGAACGTCATGAGATGGGACAACTGCTTACTGACCTCCGTGCTGGCCGGACAGAACCTGACCGGGGTCCGTACAAGCAAAGGCAAGAGGGAATTTCTGTGGGAAGTGCTGACTGTGGTCCAGTCCAGGGTGACGAGGCTGGAGAACGAGAAAAGGTTAGTGCTAAAGCCGCCACCGTTTTTTTATTTTTTTGACGTGGGAGATGTTTTAAAAAGCTCCACTGGTGAACACTTTACATACGAGGCATTGGTCACCATCATCCATGTAATGCGTAATTTGCTGCAGTTACTAGTAGGACCCTCAACCTAACGGGTAGAAATATGATTTACCGTATTTTCCGGCGTATAAGACGACCCCCCAACTTTTTCAGTGAAAATATAGAGTTTGGGATATTCTCGCTGTATAAGACTACCCCTCTTCCAACAAAGGAAGGCGATACTCTGGCCTCAGGGGTGTAGCGGCGGGCTCGATTGAATCTCCCGCTTATGGCGTACCAGGGTGACGGTGGAGGAGTAGCGTCATAGGAGGCAGGGTCACAGGACGCGCTTGAGGGTGTTGCGGCGGGCGCTATTGAATCCCCTGGATATGGCTTACCAGGGCAACGGTGGTGGAGCTGGGCCATAGGACACGCTCGGGCGTGTCGCGGCGGGCGCCATTGATGTGCGGGCCGGCAGTTTTCGGAGCAGTCACAGGATGCGGTGTCTCGACGGCAGGTGCACTGAGCTGACTGCCGGCTCCATTGAATTGCCTGCGGTTGACGAGATGGATTTCAAGAAAATGGCCACTGAGGCCGCACGTGCGCAGATAGGACTCCAAGGCAATTTTCTTTAAGTCCACTGCATCAATTTGCACATGCGCCACCTCCACGACCATTTTTCTTGAAGTTCATTGCGTTAACCGCGGGAGATTCAATGGAGCTGGCAGTCAGCTTAATACACCCGAGACACCCTCGCAGCCCATCCGTCCACCGATCAGTGCACCTGCCTCCGAGACGCCCTTGCAGCCCATCCGTCCACCGATCAGTGCACCCGCCGCCGAGACGCCCTCGCAGCCCATCTGTCCACCGATCAACGCACTTGCCAACGAGACACCCTCGCAGCCCATCCACCCAGCGATCAATGCACCCGCCGCCGAGACACCATAGTAGCCCGCAGATCAATGCCGCCCGCCGTGACACCTCCTAGCGCGTCCTGTGAGCCTTTTTGCTATGACAGTAATTATACAACCTATAAGACAAGTCTAAGACGACCCCCGACTTTTGAGAAGATTTTCAGGGGTTAAAAAGTCGTCCTCTACACCGGAAAATACGGTATATAAAGGAACTTGCCATCAGACATGTTCCCAATCCGGGTGTTTCAATTTTTTTTTGCCAGAAGATCACGAACGTTTTCATAGTGGGGGGATTGCCACCTAATGCCTGTGGTGTCACCAGAAGAAAACCACTTCCTTGGAGGGGGAAGGTGAACTCATTCTTGACCTGAACGGTGTCCCTCACTGGTCAAATAAGATCCTGCATAGAAGTCTGGTCAGACTCAATGTCTAAGTTAAAGATGTCCCCCAGGGATTCGGACAGATCAGGCGGTGTCATTGCCTGTCCCAAGAGGGACCTCGGGAGACCAAGGAGGATCTTTGCGTCCTCAGCCTTAAGTATCAGTAGATGCCATGAGACCCGTTTGGGCATTGATGGAGGAGGTAGGCTGATGAGCCCTCAAGGGTATCGACCATACACCATGTTCCAAATTATTATGCAAATTGGATGTAAGTGTCCTAGCGATTTAATAATGAAACTCATTGATGGTCTTGTGTCTCAGGGTTCCTTGGATCACTATAATCAATCTCAGATACCTGTGATAATTAGTTTGCCAGGTGAGGCCCAATAAAAGGAAAACCGGATGTTCCACAATATTAAACAGGCACAGTTTACAAGTAACATGGGAAAGAAAAAGGATCTCTCTGCTGTCGAAAAGCATCAAATAGTGCAATGCCTGGGACATGGGATGAAAACATTAGATATTTCACGAAAACTTAAGCGTGATCATCGTAATGTGAAGAGATTCGTGGCTGATTCTGAGCACATACGTGTTCGTGCAGATAAAGGCAGAATGAGGAAGGTTTCTGCTAGGCAAGTTCATCGGATTAAGAGAGCAGCTGCTAAAAAGCCATTACAAACCAGCAAACAGATATGTGAAGCTGCTGGTGCCTCTGGAGTCCCTCAAACCTCAAGGTGTAGGATCTTTCAAAGGTTTGCTACTATTCGGCCACCCCTAACCAGTGCTCACAAGCAGAAACGGTTGCAGTGGGCCCAGACATACATGAAGACTAATTTTCCAACAGTCTTGTTTACTGATGAGTGTCGAGCAACCGTGGATGGTCCAGATCGATGGAGTAGTGGATGGTCGGTGGATGGCCACCATGTCCCAACAAGGCTGCGACGTCAGCAAGGAGGTGGAAGAGTCATGTTTTGGGTTGGAATCACGGGGAGACATCTGGTAGGCCCCTTTTAGGGTTCCTGAAGGTGTGAAAATGACCTCTGCAAAGTATATAGAGTTTCTGACTGACCACTTTCTTCCATGGTACAAAAGGCAGAAATGTGCCTTCAGGAGCAAAATCACCTACATGGATGACAATGCACCATCTCGTGCTGCAAAGAATACCTCTGTGTCATTGGCTACTATGGGCATAAAAGGAGATAAACTCATGGTGTGGCCACCATCTTCCCCTGACCTCAACCCTATAGAGAACCTTTGGAGTATCCTCAAGCAAAAGATCTATGAGGGTGGGAGGCAGCTATGGGAGGCTATTCTGACATCATGCAAAGAAATTCAAGAGGAAACTCTCCAAAAACTCACAAGTTCAATGGATGCAAGAATTATGAAGGCGATATCAAAGAAGGGTTCCTATGTTACCATGTAACTTGGCCCGTTAGGAGGTTATTTCAGTGAATGTGACCTCCTAATGCCGCAAATTCCACAAATGAGCAGTTTCATTTCTTTAAAACATATATAAAATGTTTAGAAACTCTCCTGTGCCTAATAATTTGGATCAGGAACATTATACTGTTATCATCGGGAGGTTTCCTCAATAAAATTCGATGTATCCTCTCTAACGGGTGATGACTTTTATTAGACCATTTAAGAAAATCCGAGGGAAATATCATTTGCATAATAATTTGGAACGTGGTGTAGATTGGATGGCTATAAAGCATATGGTCTGGATCAAAGACCTGACCCATTTGGGTGGACTTGGTTCTGGAGGGTGGTCAAGGCAATGAGTGCAAAAGAAATCTAGGGGACCACATTGTAAGCATTCGTTGAAGTAAGCGAAATAGGTGGCCAAAAGAGGGGCTGGGGTTTGTCCTCTCTGAAAGAGGACATGGTGTATGGGGGCGGGGGGGGACGAAAATGTCCCAGAAAGGCGTCTCCCATTACCAAACGGGTTCAGGAGTCCCCAACTGATGCTGGTGGCAGACGAGCAGCTGGATGGAAGGTAGGAGGAGCAGAAAGGAAAGGGACCGTCCCGCAATAAAAGCCACAAAATGCACTGTTTGACGTGTAAGATCCTCCTCTCTGACCCCTGCTGTGGATCAGGCTGTGCAGGGGTAGGATGATGGCTGATGTCCAGGTGTGGGAGAAGCCACCGCCTTGGATTAGTTAGGCCTACCTATGGTGCCGATATTGGCGAAGGAAATAGGGAGTATCCTCAATATTTCCTCCGCCAATGGCTTCCCATAATGTTCCCCAACAGTGGTAAAGACCCCCTTTCCCCCCTCCAGATATTGGTGTAAAAGGCAATAGAAGGAGTTAGGCCGGGGCCACACTGGGATTACTGCGATCCCCTCGCATGATATTCGGCTCACGCTAGCAGTACAGCAGAGTGTCCCTGCAACTGAGGTCCAATCGTGCAAGTGGACCTCAGCTACGGGGGACGGGCACTGAGGAGGGGTGGGCCGGTGGCTAACGCTGAGGGGAGAGAGGAATTGATCTCCCGCTCTCCTCCGTAGCCGGCTATTGCCATTCTCGCTCTGCACTCGCGGTACACCAATGCAATGCGAGTGCAGTGCGATCTTTTTTTTTTTCTCCTCTCCTCCCTTGCCCCCATAGACTTGAATGGGTGCGAGAGAAACAATGATCGCATTACACCCCCAGCATGCTGCGATTTTGTTTTCTCGGTCCGATTAGGGCTGAGAAAATAATCGCTCATGTGCGCTGACACACAGTCTAAAATTGGTCCAAGTGGAATGCGATGTTTTAACGATTTTCATGCCGTGTGGCTTAGGCCTTAGTGTACGCAGAGTAAAATAAGAGACTAAGGGGGGCTTTGCACGTTGCCACATCGGTAACAATGTGTTACCGATGCTGCAGCGATAGTCCCGCCCCCGTCGCACATTCGATATCTAGTGAAAGCTGCCGGCGTCCCACTTCCTTCCTTAGGGGGCGGGTCGTGCGGCGTCACAGTGACGTCACACGACAGGCGGCCAATTGAAGCGGAGGGGCGGAGATGAGCAGGATGTAAACATTCCGCCCACCTCCGTCCTTCTCATTGCAGCCGGCGGCAGGTAAGGTGAAGTTCCTCGCTCCTGCGGCTTTACACACAGCGATGTGTGCTGCCGCAGGAGCGAGGAACAACATCGTACCTGTCGCTGCACCGGCATTATGGAAATGTCGGAGGCTGCAGCGATGATACGATAACGACGCTTTTGCGCTCGTTCATCGTATCAAAAAGGTTTTACACGTTGCGATATCGACTGCGACGCCGGATGTGCGTCACTTTCGATTTGACCCCATCGACATCGCACGTGCAATATCGCAACGTGCAAAGCCGCCCTAAAGGTTAATGGCAACAAATAGGACAATCCCTCCAAGAAAATAGCCCTTGGAGATGGATTACATGAGGAGCGAGGGTGTTCTACTCTGGCTACGTCTTCTGACACCCCCAGGATTGGCTATCCAATGACGTGATCTTGTAGTCTCTGACCGCTGCAGCCAATCACTGGTTTCAGACATCACTTCCTGCGGTGCAGTCTTATGCTGGTGAGCATGCCTCCGTTTTTTTTGTTTTTTTTTTTATTTTCTAATGTCAGAAAACTGCCTTTTAGATATA
Source organism: Anomaloglossus baeobatrachus (assembly GCF_048569485.1). NCBI lineage: Eukaryota > Metazoa > Chordata > Amphibia > Anura > Aromobatidae > Anomaloglossus > Anomaloglossus baeobatrachus. The sequence continues at coordinate 286,166,012 of NC_134359.1, read as the reverse complement.
AGATGATATCTCGCTCCCAGCAGCAAAACGTTACCTTCTTCAAGCACAATGTGCCCAGACTGAGCGCTCCCTGATAATGTCTCCGTCCTCTAGTTACAGGCAGCTGGTGCGCTATCTCAATGTCGTGCATTGCCCAGAGGCGGCCGGGTAAGTCTCGCCCTCACGCCAACTTCTTATGGGGGGGTCACCGGTATTCTGTGCTTGTTATAAGCCGCTCCCCTGTATTTTGCAGCCTCGACGCCCTGAAGAAGAAACTGTGTTTTTATATGTGCAAATATGGAGACTTCTCGACGGCCGCCTATACTCTGATGCAGAACAGGTCAACACAGTTAAACATCTGCAAGCTGTTTACTCCTGCCCTCTTCGAGCTCCACCTCGCCATGCTGCGGGTACGAAGCTGCCCCCCAGGAAACGAGGCCGAGTGGACGGAAGTTTGGGCACCTCAGAGCAGTGAGTCATTAATGCTGGTATTGGTTATCACTGGCGGGGGGGTCGCACAAGCTCTGCTCTCCAGTAATGGACGGCGTTGGGGTAGACCTATTAGGCCCTGTGCCCACGCTGCGGATTTTGACTCAATTTTCAGAAATCTTCATGTCCATTGTAAATCCAGCAAAGTGTATGAGAATTCAGAAGTGCTGTGCTCACGTTGAGTATTTCTTTGTCGCTCCATTGGGAGACCCAGACAATTGACAATTGGGTGTATAGCTTCTGCCTCCGGAGGCCACACAAAGTATTACACTTAAAAGTGTAAACCCCTCCCCTCTGCCTATACACCCCCCCGTGCATCACGGGCTCCTCAGTTTTTATGCTTTGTGTTGAAGGAGGCACACATGCACGCAAGCTCCACAATTTGGTCAGCAGCAGCTGCTGACTATATCGGATGGAAGAAAAGAGGGCCCATAACAGGGCCCCCGGCATGCTCCCTTCTCACCCCACTCTGGTCGGCGGTGTTGTTAAGGTTGAGGTACCCATTGCGGGTACAAAGGCTGGAGCCACATGCTGTTTTCCTTCCCCATCCCTTAGGGGCTCTGGGTGAAGTGGGATCCTAATCGGTCACCAGGCACTGGGACCATGCTCCCTCCGCAGCCTCTGAGGGAATCTGCTGGACAGGAGACCGGGTATCGTCAGGGACAGGCCCTGCTCCTCTGAGGTACTCTGTGTCCCCTTGGGGACGGCGCATACAGCGCCTGTCTAGGACGCTGCAGCAGCTGCTGGTTCTGTTGGTGCGCCGGGACTACCGCGCTGACCGCGCTTGTTTGCCGGCCGCGCTTATAACTTTAGTCCCCGGCTTTTGCGGCCTAGTACCGCATATTCCCGCCCCCGGGCCTGCCAGTCAGGGGTAAGGGCGGGACGCTGCACTGGACGTCAGCGCTGAGGGCTGGAGCATACTTTGTATCCTCCTCCCCCCTCACTGAGCACCGTGGGGCACCAGATTCCCGCACTTTCTAAGGCACGCCCACGACTCCCTCCTCCTCTCAGAACGCTGGCAGCCATTCCTATCAGCACTTCTGACGCTGGAGAACTTCAACGAGCTCCACAGCTCTGGGAGGCCCAGGCAGGGAATCTGGTGGTCACACAAACGCTGAGGGCGGTCGGTAAGCAGCACCTGTTACTAGGTGCTTGCCCCACTGGGTGCCGAAGTGTATATTTATATGCTTATATTGTATATATTTACTCTGTACGGCCGCACTAGTGCTTTGGCTATATACCCTCTCTGATTGCTCTAAGAGGAGACAACAGAATGTCGTCCGCAAAAAGCAAGGGTGCCAAGGCACAGGCTTACTTTGCAACCTGTACCTCATGTGCGGCTATGCTACCTGCAGGTTCCACCTACCCTCATTGTGTGCAATGCTCGGCCCCTGTGACACTCACTCAGCCGGAGCCTCTGCCACTGGTGGGACCCTCGGCCCAGGTGGAACCACCTGCTGCCACTGTCCAGGTGACAGGGACAGAGTTTGCAGTATTCGCTGACAAACTTTCTGAGTCTATGGATAGATGGTCTGCTAAGATACTAGAAGCTTTGCAGTCCAGACCTGTAACACAGGCCCCGGGCACTGTTGAATCATTGCCCTCAGTCCCCCCTCGGTCGGCGCAGCAAAGTGCTCCTGGGGCGACTCATAGGTCCCACGGTGAGGACTCTGACACAGACCGCAGTCCCAGACCGGCTAAGCGGGCTCGCCGGCAGCTTCCCTCGACTTCATCACAGTGTTCAGGGTCTCAGCATGAGGACTCTCTGGAGGATGAAGCGGAGGTGGCAGATCAGGGCTCTGATTCTGACGCCGCTCTCAACCTTGATACACCTGAAGGGGACGCCATAGTAAACGACCTTATAGCGTCCATCAATCAGGTGTTGGATCTTTCTCCCCCAACTCCTCAGATTGAGGAGTCAGCTTCTCAGCAGGAGAAATTCCATTTTAGGTTTCCCAAACGTACACGGAGTGCGTTTCTTGATCACTCCGACTTCAGAGATACAGTCCAGAAACACCGAGCTTTTCCAGATAAGCGCTTTACTAAGCGCCTTAATGACACACGTTATCCCTTCCCCCCTGACGTTGTCAAGGGTTGGGCTCAGTGTCCCAAGGTGGATCCTCCAGTCTCTAGACTGGCGGCTAGATCCATAGTTGCAGTGGCAGACGGTGCATCACTCAAGGATGCCACTGACAGGCAGATAGAGCTCCTGATGAAATCCATTTATGAAGCTATCGGCGCGTCCTTTGCTCCGGCATTCGCAGCCGTATGGGCACTCCAAGCTATCTCAGCTTGTCAGTCTGAGATTAATGCAGTCACACGTGCCTCTACTCCGCAGGTTGTGTCCTTAACCTCTCAGGCGTCGGCGTTTGCGTCCTACGCCATGAATGCTGTCCTGGACTCTGCGAGCCGTACGCCGGTAGCATCCGCCAATTCGGTGGCAGTCCGCAGGGCCATGTGGCTACGTGAATGGAAGGCAGACTCTGCTTCCAAAAAGTTCTTAACCGGTTTGCCATTTTCTGGCGAACGCCTGTTTGGCGAGCAATTGGATGAAATCATTAAACAATCCAAGGGAAAGGACTCGTCCTTACCCCAGTCCAAACCAAACAGACCTCAACAACGGAAGGTACAATCGAGATTTCGGTCCTTTCGGCCCTCAGCCAGGTCTCAATTCTCCTCGTCCAACAGGTCACAGAAGGGTCAGAGGAACTCTGATTCATGGCGGTCTAAGTCACGTCCTAAAAAGACCGCCGGAGGAACCGCTCCCAAAGCGGCCTCCTCATGACTTTCGGCCTCCCCAAACCGCATCCTCGGTCAGTGGCAGGCTCTCCCGCTTTTGCGACGCCTGGTTGCCACATGTCCAAGACCGATGGGTGAGAGACATTCTGTCTCACGGTTACAGGATAGAGTTCCGCTCTCGTCCTCCGACTCGTTTCTTCAGAACATCTCCGCCCCCCGAGCGAGCCGACGCTCTTCTTCAGGCGGTGAGCACTCTGAAGGCAGAAGGAGTGGTGATCCCTGTTCCTCTTCAGCAATTGGGTCACGGTTTTTACTCCAACTTGTTTGTGGTGCCGAAAAAGGACGGATCTTTCCGTCCCGTTCTCGACCTCAAACTGCTCAACAAACACGTGAAAACCAGGCGGTTCCGGATGGAATCTCTCCGCTCCGTCATCGCCTCGATGTCCCAAGGAGACTTCCTAGCATCAATCGACATCAGGGATGCTTATCTCCACGTACCGATTGCACCAGAGCATCAGCGCTTCCTGCGTTTCGCCATCGGGGACGAACACCTTCAGTTCGTGGCGCTGCCTTTCGGCCTGGCGACAGCCCCACGGGTCTTCACCAAGGTCATGGCAACAGTGGTAGCAGTCCTACACTCTCAGGGACACTCGGTGATCCCTTACTTAGACGATCTCCTTGTCAAGGCCCCCTCTCGGGTGGCATGCCAACACAGCCTGAACATTGCTCTGGAGACTCTCCAGAGATTCGGGTGGATCATCAATTTCCCAAAGTCAAAATTGACACCGACCCAATCGCTGACATATCTCGGGATGGAGTTTCATACTCTCTCAGCGATAGTGAAACTTCCGCTGGACAAACAGCATTCACTACGGACAGGGGTGCAATCTCTCCTTCGAGCCCAGTCGCACCCCTTGAGGCGCCTCATGCACTTCCTAGGGAAGATGGTGGCAGCAATGGAGGCAGTTCCATTTGCGCAGTTTCATCTGCGTCCACTTCAATGAGACATTCTCCGCAAATGGGACAGGAAGTCGACGTCCCTCGACAGGAACGTCTCCCTTTCTCGGGCAGCCAAGGCCTCCCTTCAGTGGTGGCTTCTTCCCACTTCTTTGTCGAAGGGGAAATCATTCCTACCCCCATCCTGGGCTGTGGTCACGACGGACGCGAGTCTGTCAGGGTGGGGAGCGGTCTTCCTCCACCACAGGGCTCAGGGTACCTGGACTCAGCCAGAGTCCTCCCTTCAGATCAATGTTCTGGAGATAAGGGCAGTGTATCTAGCCCTAAAGGCGTTCCAGCCGTGGCTGGAAGGCAGGCAGATCCGAATTCAGTCGGACAACGCCACGGCGGTGGCATACATCAACCACCAAGGCGGCACACGCAGTCGGCAAGCCTTCCAGGAAGTTCGGCGGATTCTGCTGTGGGTGGAAGCCACAGCCTCCACCATCTCCGCAGTTCACATCCCGGGCGTAGAAAACTGGGAAGCAGACTTTCTCAGTCGCCAGGGCATGGACGCAGGGGAATGGTCTCTTCACCCGGACGTGTTTCAAGAGATCTGTTGCCGCTGGGGGAAGCCGGACGTCGACCTAATGGCGTCCCGGCACAACAACAAGGTCCCGGCATTCATGGCACGGTCTCAAGATCACAGAGCGCTGGCGGCAGACGCATTAGTTCAGGATTGGTCGCAGTTTCGGCTGCCGTATGTATTCCCTCCTCTGGCACTACTGCCCAGAGTATTACGCAAGATCAGGTCCGACTGCCGCCGCGCCATCCTAATCGCCCCAGACTGGCCAAGGAGGTCGTGGTATCCGGATCTGTGGCATCTCACGGTGGGTCAACCGTGGGCACTACCAGACCGTCCAGACTTACTGTCTCAAGGGCCATTTTTCCATCTGAATTCTGCGGCCCTCAACCTGACTGTGTGGCCATTGAGTCCTGAATCCTAGCGTCTTCCGGGTTATCTCAAGAGGTCATTGCCACTATGAGACAGGCCAGGAAACCAACGTCCGCCAAGATCTACCACAGGACGTGGAGGATCTTCTTATCCTGGTGCTCTGATCAGGGTTTTACTCCCTGGCCATTTGCCTTGCCCACTTTTCTGTCCTTCCTTCAATCCGGAATGGAAAAGGGTTTGTCTCTCGGTTCTATTAAGGGACAAGTCTCGGCGCTCTCTGTGTTTTTTCAAAAGCGTCTAGCCAGGCTTCCGCAGGTCCGCACGTTCCTGCAGGGAGTTTGCCACATAGTCCCTCCTTACAAGCGTCCGCTAGAACCCTGGGATCTGAACAGGGTGCTAACGGCTCTTCAGAAACCACCTTTCGAGCCAATGAGAGATATTTCTCTTTCACGCCCTTCGCAGAAGGTGGTCTTCCTAGTGGCAGTCACATCACTTCGGAGAGTGTCTGAGCTAGCTGCATTGTCATGCAAAGCCCCCTTCCTGGTGTTTCACCAGGACAAGGTGGTTCTGCGTCCGGTTCCGGAATTTCTCCCTAAGGTGGTATCCCCTTTTCATCTCAATCAGGATATCTCCTTACCTTCTTTTTGCCCTCATCCAGTTCACCAATGTGAAAAGGATTTGCACTTGTTAGATCTTGTGAGAGCACTTAGACTCTACATTTCTCGTACGGCGCCCCTGCGCCGCTCGGATGCGCTCTTTGTCCTTGTCGCTGGCCAGCGTAAATGGTAGCATGTTTCCAAGTCAACCTTGGCTCGGTTGATCAAGGAACCAATTCTTGAAGCCTACCGTTCTTCTGGGCTTCAGGTTCCTTCAGGGCTGAAAGCCCATTCTACCAGAGCCGTGGGTGCGTCCTGGGCATTGCGGCACCAGGCTACGGCTCAGCAGGTGTGTCAGGCGGCTACCTGGTCGAGTCTGCACACTTTCACGAAACACTATCAGGTGCATACCTACGCTTCGGCAAATGCCAGCCTAGGTAGGCGAGTCCTTCAGGCGGCGGTTGCCCACCTGTAGGAAGGGGCCGTTTTACGGCTCTATTACCGAGGTATTCTTTTACCCACCCAGGGACTGCTTTTGGACGTCCCAATTGTCTGGGTCTCCCAATGGAGTGACAAAGAAGAAGGGAATTTTGTTTACTTACCGTAAATTCCTTTTCTTCTAGCTCCTATTGGGAGACCCAGCACCCGCCCCTGTTCCCTTCGGGCTGTTGTTCTTTTGTGTACACATGTTGTTCATGTTGAATTGTTCTGGGTTCATGGTTTCAGTTCTCCGAACATCCTTCGGATTGAATTTACCTTAGACCAATTTATAAGTTTCCTCCTTCCTGCTTTTGCACCAAAACTGAGGAGCCCGTGATGCACGGGGGGGTGTATAGGCAGAGGGGAGGGGTTTACACTTTTAAGTGTAATACTTTGTGTGGCCTCCGGAGGCAGAAGCTATACACCCAATTGTCAATTGTCTGGGTCTCCCAATAGGAGCTAGAAGAAAAGGAATTTACGGTAAGTAAACAAAATTCCCTTCTTTTTCCTTTGCGTATTTGGTGCAGATTTCTTTTTCTCTTTCGTTTCATTGGAGGACACAGGACCATGCGCAGCAGCGCCGGACTCGTTGGGGGGGGGGGGGGCGCCTGTCTGAGTTCCAGCACGTCTGGCTCCCTCTAACCGCGGATGCCTGGATCAGAGAGATCATTGTCTCAGGCTACAGAATAGAGTTCGATTCAAGACCACTGAGACGTTTTTCCCCAATCTCGCCCTCCTGAGTCTCCCGCGCGTTCTTTCTCTCCATAGAGTCTCTCCTTCAAGCCGGAGTCATGGTACCAGTCCCTCCCTCAGAACGCTTCATGGGGTTTTATTCCAACCTATTTATGGTCCCCAAGAAGGACGTCTCAGTCCGCACCGTTCTCGACCTGAACCTTCTCAACAGATCGGTGAGGCCTCGAGCATTTCGCATGGAGTCCCTCCGCTCTGTGATCGCGTCCATGGAGGTCGGCGAATTCCTGGCGTCGCTGGACATTCAAGACGCCTATCTTCACGTTCCGATAGCCCAATCCCACCAACAGTTCCTCCGCTTTGCGATAGCAGAGGACCACTTCCAGCTCTTCCCTTCGGCCTCGCATCTGCCCCCAGAGTCTTCTTAAAGGTCATGGCGGTGGCCATGTCCGTCCTACATTCCAGAGGTGTTATGGTCATTCCGTACCTGGACGACATGTTGGTCAAAGATTCTTCCTTCGAGGACTGTCGTCTTGAGGTTCAGATCACTATCGACACCCTTTCGCGGCTGGGGTGGCTGATCAATCGGAAGAAGTCCTCTCTGACCCCGGCCCGGCGGATCACCTTTTTAGGCATGGCATTCGATACCATCCAAGGTCGGGTTTTCCTCACACGAGAAGATCTCTTCCCTGCTCCGAGGCCTCCGTACTCTCTGCCATCCGCGCCCGGTTTCCATCAGGTTCGGTATGCGAGTCCTCGGTCAGATGGTGGCGGCGATAGAGGCGATACCCTTTGCCCAGTTTCATCTTCGGCCTCTCCAGCTGGCCTTGCTCAAGAAGTGGGACAGATCTCCCTTTTCTCTGGATCGCAGATTCCGTCGATCGCCGGAGACCCGCCACTCACTTCGTTGGTGGACCAGTCTTCGCAACCTCGCGCTAGGCAGGTCCTTCCTTCCGATCCACTGGAGGATAGTGACCATCGACGCCAGTCTCCAAGGCTGGGGTGCAGTGTTCCAGCATCACACAGCACAAGGCCGATGGACGCCTCGAGAAAGGTATTGAGTATTTTTGTTTTGCGTATTTGGTGCAGATTTCTTTTTTTCTGCACCGAATCTGCAAGGGAAAATTAATCAACGTGAGCACAGCACTTCTGAATTCTCATAGACTTTGCTGGCTTCTCAATGGACATGCAGATTTCTGAAAATACGCTTCAAAACTACACATTGTGGGCACTGGGCCTTAGATACATGACGCTTGTTATGTATATAGGGTTATTCGTGATGCCTTGTGTTTGTTACAGGCGGCACCGTTCCCCCTCTCATTCCGTCTCTCTGATCTTTTTTGTATTTTTCCAGGCGTGCCATTGAAGAGGGGGCTTTTAATTCGGACTGCACTCCATATACTTTTCTCTAATAACCACCTATTTCACGAGGTGAGTGCACAACACCCTCCTACAGCGAATAGAAGTTATACAAGGTCTAAGGAAAGGGGCACACAGGGTTGTGTGTAATTTTTTGGAGCGGATCCTCTCCAAAATCCTCTTCAAAAACTCTTGGAAAAAAATTTCTAATTAGTTTCTATGAAAAATCCACTTTGCTGTTCATATGTGCCGCACCCAGAGTTTTCAGGGCACAAACAGAGGAGATACTCTGAAAATCGCCTCTAAATAGGCCCAGTTTCTGCTCCAAAAACTCCATGTGCACAGAGCCCAATAGGTTGCTTTAACCTCTTCACAACACATGGGTACGTCATGGGTCGCGTCAGGGTAATCACCGCCGGCTGCTGTGGTGAGACCTGCACATGTCTGCTGATTTTCACAGCAGACATGTGTGGCTATCAGGTGCAGGTGGATCCATGATCCACTTGCGCCTGTTAACCCATTAGATCACGCTGTCAAAATGTGACAGCGCAATGTAAATGCCCGCCGCAGTAACCGTGAAATGATCATTTGGAGCCGATGGTTGCCATGGTAGCACAGGGTCCTGTGATGACTCCTGTAGCTATCATGGACTCACTTCCTCTTACTGCCAGGAGAGCGCTGGCTGCAAGAGGAAAGCAGCATTTCAATAGATCAGAGCTGTGCAGCTGTGATCTACAGAACTGAATGCGCGATCACACTGCTGATCCTTATAGCCCCTAGGGGGCCTAGTAAAATAAAAAAAAAAAACTTCAATTCACCCCAAATTTGCCCCATTGAAAATTAAAGGGTTAAAAAATATACACATTTGGTATTGCCGCGTTCAGAAATGCCCAATCTAGCAACATATAAAATCAATGAGTCTGATCGGTAAAAGGCGTAGGGCCCAAAAAATGTCCAAAATTACAGTTTTTGGTCACCGCAAATTTTGCGCAAAACGCAATAACAGGCGATCAAAACGTAGCATCAGTGCCATTAAAAACGACAGCTCGAGACGCAAAAAATAAGCCATGACTGAGCCCCAGATATCGAAAAAACGCTGCGGGTTTCGGAAAAGGGCGCAAAAAGTGCACCACTTTTTTTTTTTTTTTTTTTTTTTTTTTTAGACAAACTTATGAATTATTTTTTTTAACCCCTTAGATAAAAGTAAACTTATACATGTTTGTCTACAAACTGGAACCGACCTGAGGAATGGCACTGAAACATCAGATTTACCGTATAGTGAACGCTGTGAATAAAATATCCCAAAACCAATCATGCAATTTTTCCACACTTAGATATTTTTTTTTTTTGCCATTTTCCAGTACACTATATGGTAAAACTCATGGTGTCATTTAAAAGTGTAGCTCGTCCCGTAAAAATAAGCCCTCATATGGCAAGATTGACGGGAAAATTGAAAAAAAAAGCTTCAGCTATCGGAAAAAGGGGAGCAAATGCCCCCCCCCCCCCCCAAAAAAAAAACAAAACGGAAAATATCACCCGGAGGTGAAGGGGGTTAAAGAAACGTCTCCAAGCAAAAAGCTGCAAAGAAACTTCAGGAAAAGGAAGAAGCCCTCCAAAAACAGGAGCATTTCATGATGTGGTTTCTGCATGAAAAATGCAGCCTCTAAAAAACAACTCCTTGCTCTCATGGGTGCGGATTATATGGACAGATCCTCGAAGGCTATGGATGTAATTGTTGGCCCACGTAAAATCTAATGATTGTAGAAACTAGGAAATATCGGCGATGCATACAGCGGGGGAGTACAAGGGGCTGTGCATGAAGGAACAAATTTGGCACAACCCACAGACATTGGGACCTGTCTGTAGCGACGCTTTGGCTGCACCCAACAAGGTTGTGCAGTATTAAAGGGTTAACCACGGCAGTGATTTCTGATTTATTTGCGTTTTAGCCCAAGTGTTGGAGCAGTCTTGTCAGAATGTGGTGCACGAGCGAAATGCTATCGAAGGAAAGAAGACTCATGCCTCTGTGCCTGTACGAGCCTGACCCGAATATGCTGCAGGTAAGCGCTAGTGTGCGCGGCTCTGCGGACGTCTCTGCAGCGGAGGTCGCTCTGCACCACACATAGTGATCGCTCTGCACCACATAGTGATCGCTCTGCACCACACATAGTGATCACTCTGCACCACACATAGTGATCGCTCTGCACCACACATAGTGATCGCTCTGCACCACACATAGTGATCGCTCTGCACCACACATAGTGATCGCTCTGCACCACACATAGTGATCGGTCTGCACCACACATAGTGATCGCTCTGCACCACACATGGTGATCGCTCTGCACCACACATAGTGATCGGTCTGCACCACACATAGTGATCGGTCTGCACCACACATAGTGATCGGTCTGCACCACACATGGTGATCGCTCTGCACCACACATGGTGATCGCTCTGCACCACACATGGTGATCGCTCTGCACCACACATGGTGATCGCTCTGCACCACACATGGTGATCGCTCTGCACCACACATGGTGATCGGTCTGCACCACACATAGTGATCGCTCTGCACCACACATGGTGATCGCTCTGCACCACACATGGGGATCGCTCTGCACCACACATGGGGATCGCTCCGCACCACACATGGGGATCGCTCCGCACCACACATGGGGATTGCTCCGCACCACACATGGGGATCGCTCCGCACCACACATGGGGATCGCTCCGCACCACACATGGGGATCGCTTCGCACCAAACATGGGGATCGCTTCGCACCACACATGGGGATCGCTTCGCACCACACATGGGGATCGCTCCGCACCACACATGGGGATCGCTCCGCACCACACATGGGGATCGCTCCGCACCACACATGGGGATCGCTCCGCACCACACATGGGGATCGCTCCGCACCACACATGGGGATCGCTCCGCACCACACATGGGGATCGCTCCGCACCACACATGGGGATCGCTCCGCACCACACATGGGGATCGCTTCGCACCACACATGGGGATCGCTCCGCACCACACATGGGGATCGCTCCGCACCACACATGGGGATCGCTCCGCACCACACATGGGGATCGCTCCGCACCACACATGGGGATCGCTCCGCACCACACATGGGGATCGCTCCGCACCACACATGGGGATCGCTCCGCACCACACATGGGGATCGCTCCGCACCACACATGGGGATCGCTCCGCACCACACATGGGGATTGCTCCGCACCACACATGGGGATCGCTCCGCACCACACATGGGGATCGCTCCGCACCACACATGGGGATCGCTCCGCACCACACATGGGGATCGCTCCGCACCACACATGGGGATCGCTCCGCGGGATCAGCAGTGTCCGTACAGTCTCCTCTCTTTCTCTTCTCCAGACGGTGATGACCATGTCGTGTTTGGTCCTGGACGAGCTACAGAAGCAGCCCAACGTTTTCCTCCCAGAGCCTTTTCACAAGGTATGGCCTCAGCTTCTTCTTTTTTTTTTTTTTTTTTTTATATTATTAAATCATATATTCTGAAACTACTTCAAGGGATCCTCTAAAATTAACTATAAATCCCTCTCTCGCGCCATGTAATTAATCAGTTGACTAGTCCAGGGAAATCAATTCCTTCCTACCCCTCCCAACTAATCTCCCCTCTCCTAAGAGCGACGTCACCACGGGCTCCTCACGGCAGCCAAGATCTGCATCCCTGGTAATGCGCAGTGCGTCAATGAGACCGAAGAACATACACCCAACCTTAGGCCCCTTTCACATTGCGTTTCAGTGGCTCTGTCAAGGTAGAGATTTTGGGTAAAGATAGCTAATGGTATCTTCATACAGGGTATCCAGAGACGGTGCCGTAGTAGCTGTATATCAGTGCCGATATATCAATGTATCAGACAATGAACACACAGACATGTTCTCCTTGAGCCAGCGTCATCAACTGAACTCGTGTATTTTGAAAAAACTTAATTATACAAAATGCTACTTCGGCCTAGAAGCTAAACAGGGAGTAAGGAGTATTCCACTCCTTAATTTCTCCCAGCATATTGTAAAACACATCTTTGTTCCTTGTACATTCTTTCTGTGTGAACACTACTGATAAGACTTTTACTCATCATTAAAAGACTTCCATTGTTTGTACATCTGTTCACTTATTCTTGGTAACCCCTTCATGACTATACAGCTTTGAATTATATTATAGATCTGGGCAATTGCAACATAGACACACAGATAATTATGCAACTACATCTATATTTTGATTATTTACATACACAGATATTCTTATTACGTTTAAACAAACAAGCTATAGCTAAGACCACCTTCACAGCTCCGTCGGGGCATACGTCCGATATCCCGCCCCTCCCCCCACACCACAAAACGTGTTTCGGACGAATGCGCCGACAGGGCCATTGAGTATAATGGAGCAGACAGAGCAAGCGTACACTCTGTCTTGCACCATTTTCGGCTGTATACGCTTTCTGCAGGCGGCTGCCCAGACGTAGCAGACTACGTTCGGGTGTCCGCCTGCAAAAAGCGCATACACCCGAAAATGGTGCAAGACAGAGTGTACGCTTGCTCTGTTTGCTCCATTACACTCAATGACCCTGTCGGCGCATACGTCCGAAACACGTTTTGTGGGGGAAGTGCGGGATTTCAGATTTATGCCCCGACAGAGCCACTGAAACGCAATGTGAAAGGAGCCTCATTGCGCATTCACAGGGAGGAAGAACGTCCAGCGTGAAACTTGCAAAGAGTCGGCAGTGAGGTCGCTTTTTCAATCCATGTCGCTCACATGCACAGGGGCGCACTTACATGATGAGAGGAAAGATTAGTCCAGGGAAATGAGCGCCCCTTGAACTCGCCACCCACTAATTTACAGGGGTTAAGGACAGTTTTACATATCAGCAATCGCTAAGTGGCTTGTAAGAATGCAGGTAAAGGTGCTCTACAGATATGGCGGCCCTACAGGGGGCTAGTCCATACAATCACGGCCATAGCAAATTGTGCATATACAGTACAGTGTGTCCACCCATATCCTGTCCACCGCCATTAACCTGAGAACGGCGGCAGCTATAGGCAGAGAAGTGGTGTCTAGGTATAGTAAAGTATCCATGTGCTACGCAATGAAACCACCTATAGCGCCACCTGGTGGAAAACAACGGAGTTAGCATTTTTATCTCGAAAACGGAACGAGATAGAGAAAAAAAGTGAATTACAAAGTTGTAGGACATCATCAATTCAATACGACTCGACACCTTGCATACAGAAATGCGATGATTAGAGCGTGTAAAACTCACAAGGCTGCGGACGTGAAGCGATACCTCATGGAGACCTTCCTACAAGTCATTGGGCATAGAATTATATAAAAACTAAATAAACAGCGAATTTAATTTTGTATTAAAAATACTTGATTTCATAATCACTATTATTAATACAAAAATAAAAAAAGCGCGACACCTGCCCTTTAAGAAACCGGAACCTTTACTCCGATCTTTCAGCGTCCTGCGATTGAAATGGTTAAAAGCAGCAATCAGAGCTCCACTGTGGCTGATGCTATTAGACTCAGATGCCGGCTGTGTGCACATGAGCGGGGGTACTATTCATAAGAAAACCATTGAAAGTCATGTTGGTTTAGATTTTAGGGGTCCGGCTACTAATTCAGTACTTTCATGACCCTTTAAATAGGAGGGCGTAAAAGTGATTCCTGGACTTTAAAGGGGGTCCGCCAGCGTTTAGAGGTTTGTACTACCACCGGTAGTATCCAAAACCACAAATAATCTGCAGGAAGGGTACACCGGTATGTTTTGGCTTATTTATAAGGGCAGCAGATCCCCCGACCCTCTCTTGTGTGTATACATGCTTAGTCCTGAGGGGGATTAAAACGCCCTCCCCATAAATCGTACACACCCCTAAACTATATGTCCAGTATATTGTTCAGCACTCCTAGTAGCATTACTTTTTATTTTCTTTTTCTTCGGCGCTCCATTGGGAGACCCAGACGATTGGGTGTATAGCACTGCCTCCGGAGGCCACACAAAGCATTACACTAAAAAGTGTAAGGCCCCTCCCCTTCTGGCTATACACCCCCCGTGGGATCACGGGCTGCTCAGTTTTCAAGCTTTGTGCGAAGGAGGTCAGACATCCACGCATAGCTCCACTGTTTAGTCAGCAGTAGCTGCTGACTATATCGGATGGAAGAAAAGAGGGCCCATACTAGGGCCCCCAGCATGCTCCCTTCTCACCCCATTCCTATTGGCGGTGTTTGTTAAGGTTGAGGTACCCATTGTGGGTACGGAGGCTGGAGCCCACATGCTGCTTTCCTTCCCCATCCCCCTGAGGGGCTCTGAGGAAGTGGGATCTTACCGGCCCCCAAGCCCTGAGGCCGGGCTCCATCCACAGACCCGTAGAACCTGCTGGATACGGAGCTGGGTACCGTTCAGGGACAAGGCCCTGCAACATTCAGGTACTCTGTGTCCCCGTATGGACAGGCCGCGCACACTCCAGACTTGCTGGGTGTGCTAGTGCGCCGGGGACAGTAGCGCTGCGCGCTGGGGTTACAGTCACTGCAGTTTCTCTGAGGGACTTTATGTGTTGGGGACTGCCGCGCCGGCCGCCCCTGGAGCGGCGGCGCGGCTGAGACTTGTGGTGCGCCGGGGACTTAGCGCCGACCGTGCTTTTACGACGGCGGCGCTTATAAATCTAGTCCCCGGCTTTTGCGGCCTAGCTCCGCTTCGTTCCCGCCCCCACCCTGTCAATCAGGGCAAGGGAGAGACGCTGTACGATAGTCAGCGCCGAGGGCTGGAGTCTTATTTACATACTCCAGCCCTCTCACTGAGCACAGTGGGGCGCAGGTTTCCCGCACTTTGTCTGCACACGCCCAGGGCCCGCCCCTCTCCACAGGACGCCGGCAGCCATTCCTACATGCAGTCTGGCTGGAGAACGGACACAGGCTCTGGGAGACCCAGACAAGGGATTTCTGGCGACCACACACCCGCGTTAAGCGGGCGGTAAGCAGCACATTAGTGCTGGCCCCACTAGTGCTACAGTGTTATATTGGTGTATTTTTTTCTCTATACCATATATATATATATATATTGCACTGTAAGGTCGCTTCTTGGCTGTATACCCTATATTGCTCTGAGGAGACGACAACATGTCATCCGCAAAACGCAAGGGTGCCAAGACACAGGCTGTATACGCTACTTGTGCCGCTTGTGGGGCTGATCTACCGACAGGTTCCAATGACCCCCATTGTGTGCAATGTTCGGTCCCTGTGCCACTTCGTCAGCCGGAGTCTATGGTGGTAGTGGCCCAGGCAGAGTCACCGGTGAACCCTGTCCCGGTGACGGGGACAGAGTTTGCAGTTTTTGCTGACAAGATGTCTGTCACTATGACAAAAATCCTAGAGACCTTGCAGGCCAGGCCAGTTACTCAGACCATGGACACTGCTGCGTCAATGTTCCCCGGTCCCCCTCAGTTGGAGTTAATCCGTGCTTCAAGGGGGTCCCAGGCATCTCAGGCTGAAGGCTCTGACTCAGATGACAGTCCCAGGCAGCCTAAGCGAGCTCGCTGGGAGAGACCCTCCACGTCATCACGCGGATCAGGGTCTCAGCGAGAAGAGTCTCTGCATGATGAGACAGAGGAGGGTGATCAGGAGTCTAATCCTGAGACCGCTCTCAATCTGGATACTCCTGATGGTGACGCCATGGTAAATGACCTTATAGCGGCCATCAATAGACTGTTGGATATTTCTCCCCCAGCCCCTTCAGCAGAAGAGGCAGCTGCACAGCAGGAGAAGTTCCATTTCAGGTATCCCAAGCGTAAACTGAGTACTTTTCTGGACCACGCTGACTTCAGAGAATCAGTCCAGAAACACCATGCTTATCCAGACAAGCGTTTCTCCAAACGTCTTAAGGATACACGTTATCCCTTTCCCCCTGATGTGGTCAAACGCTGGACCCAGTGTCCAAAGGTGGATCCCCCAATCTCCAGGCTTGCGGCTAGATCCATAGTTGCAGTGGAGGATGGGGCTTCACTTAAAGATGCCAATGACAGACAGATGGACCTTTGGTTGAAATCTGTCTATGAAGCTATCGGCGCGTCGTTTGCTCCAGCATTCGCGGCCGTGTGGGCACTCCAAGCTATTTCAGCTGGTCTGGCACAGGTGGACTCTATCATACGTCCAGCAGTGCCGCAAGTGGAGTCCTTAACTTCGCAAATGTCTGCGTTTGCGACCTATGCTATCAACGCTGTCCTGGACTCTACGAGCCGTACCTCAATGGCGTCTGCCAACTCGGTGGTTTTGCGCAGAGCCTTGTGGTTAAAAGAATGGAAAGCGGATTCTGCTTCCAAAAAATGTTTAACCAGCTTGCCACTATCTGTAGACAGACTGTTTGGTGAGCAATTGGCTGAAATCATTAAACAGTCCAAGGGTAAAGACTCCTCCTTACCCCAGCCCAGATCAAGCAAACCTCAACAAAGGAGGTGGCAGTCGAGGTTTCGGTCCTTTCGAGGCTCCGGCAAGGCCCAATTCTCCTCGTCCAAAGGGACTCAGAAGGAGCAAAGGGGCTCAGATTCCTGGCGGGCTCACTCACGCCCCAAGAAAGCAACCGGAGGAACCGCTTCCAAGGCGGCTGCCTCATGACTTTCGGCCTCCTCCCTCCGCATCCTCGGTCGGTGGCAGGCTCTCCCGCTTTTGCGACATTTGGCTGCCACAGGTCAAGGACCGGTGGGTAACAGACATTTTGTCTCACGGGTACAGGATAGAGTTCAGTTCTCGTCCTCCGCCTCGGTTCTTCAGAACTTCCCCACATCCCGACCGGGCAGATGCTCTTCTGCAGGCGGTGGGCTCACTAAGAGCAGAAGGAGTGGTGATCCCTGTTCCTCTTCAGGAACAAGGGCAAGGTTTTTACTCCAATCTCTTCGTGGTTCCAAAAAAGGACGGCTCGTTCCGTCCTGTTCTGGACCTAAAGCTGCTCAACAAGCATGTGAACGCCAGGCGGTTCCGGATGGAATCCCTCCGCTCCGTCATTGCCTCAATGTCTCAAGGAGATTTCCTTGCATCAATAGACATCAAAGATGCTTATCTCCACGTGCCGATTGCTACAGAGCACCAACGTTTTCTACGTTTTGTGATAGGAGACGAACATCTCCAGTTCGTAGCTCTGCCTTTTGGTCTGGCGACAGCCCCACGGGTTTTCACCAAGGTCATGGCGGCAGTGGTAGCAGTCTTGCACTCCCAGGGACACTCGGTGATCCCTTACTTGGACGATCTACTTGTCAAAGCACCCTCTCAAGAGGCATGCCAACACAGCCTGAATGTTGCGCTGGAGACTCTCCAGACTTTCGGGTGGATCATCAACTTTTCAAAGTCAAATCTGTCACCGACTCAATCACGAACGTATCTTGGCATGGAGTTTCATACTCTCTCAGCGATAGTGAAGCTTCCGCTGGACAAGCAGCGGTCACTACAGACAGGGGTACAGTCTCTCCTTCATGGTCAGTCACACTCCTTAAGGCGCCTCATGCACTTCCTAGGGAAGATGGTGGCAGCAATGGAGGCAGTCCCGTTTCCACAGTTTCATCTGCGCCCACTTCAATGGGACATTCTCCGCCAATGGGACGGGAAGTCAACTTCCCTGGACAGGAAAGTCTCCCTTTCCCAGACGGCCAAGGACTCTCTGCAATGGTGGCTTCTTCCCACCTCATTATCACAGGGAAGATCATTCCTACCCCCATCCTGGGCAGTGGTCACGACAGACGCGAGTCTGTCAGGGTGGGGAGCAGTTTTTCTCCACCACAGGGCTCAAGGGACGTGGACTCAGCAGGAGTCCACCCTTCAGATCAATGTTCTGGAAATCAGGGCAGTGTATCTTGCCCTACTAGCCTTCCAGCAGTGGCTGGAAGGAAAGCAGATCCGAATTCAGTCGGGCAACTCCACAGCGGTGGCATACATCAACCACCAAGGAGGGACACGCAGTCGGCAAGCCTTCCAGGAAGTCCGGCGGATTCTGTTGTGGGTGGAGGACAGAGCATCCACCATATCAGCGGTTCACATCCCGGGCGTAGAAAACTGGGAAGCAGACTTCCTCAGTCGCCAGGGTATGGACGCAGGGGAATGGTCCCTTCACCCGGACGTGTTTCAGGAAATCTGTCGCCGCTGGGGGGTGCCGGACGTCGACCTAATGGCGTCGCGGCACAACAACAAGGTCCCGACGTTCATGGCGCGGTCTCGCGATCAAAGAGCTCTGGCGGCAGACGCCTTAGTGCAAGATTGGTCGCAGTTCCGGCTCCCTTATGTGTTCCCACCTCTGGCACTCTTGCCCAGAGTGCTACGCAAGATCAGATCCGATTGCAGCCGCGTCATACTCGTCGCCCCAGACTGGCCGAGGAGGTCGTGGTACCCGGATCTGTGGCATCTCACGGTCGGCCAACCGTGGACACTACCAGACCGACCAGACTTACTGTCCCAAGGGCCGTTTTTCCATCGGAATTCTGCGGCCCTGAACCTGACTGTGTGGCCATTGAGTCCTGGATCCTAGCATCTTCAGGATTATCCCAAGGAGTCGTTGCCACCATGAGACAGGCTAGGAAGTCCACTTCTGCTAAGATCTACCACAGAACGTGGAGGATTTTCTTATCCTGGTGCTCTGCACAAGGAGTATCCCCCTGGCCATTCGCGTTACCTACTTTT
Organism: Anomaloglossus baeobatrachus; assembly: GCF_048569485.1. Taxonomy (NCBI): domain Eukaryota; kingdom Metazoa; phylum Chordata; class Amphibia; order Anura; family Aromobatidae; genus Anomaloglossus; species Anomaloglossus baeobatrachus. Next base: position 286,147,086 of record NC_134359.1, on the reverse strand, counting down.
CTTTCCTTCCTGCAATCTGGGTTGGAAAAGGGCTTGTCGCTCGGCTCCCTTAAAGGGCAAGTCTCGGCACTATCCGTGTTTTTTCAGAAGCGTCTAGCACGACTTTCTCAGGTGCGCACGTTCCTGCAGGGGGTTTGTCATATCGTCCCTCCGTACAGGCGGCCGTTAGATCCATGGGATCTAAACAGGGTACTAGTTGCTCTCCAGAAGCCGCCCTTCGAGCCTCTGAGGGATGTTTCACTTTCTCGTCTCTCACAGAAAGTGGCCTTTCTAGTGGCGGTCACGTCTCTTCGGAGAGTGTCTGAGCTAGCAGCGCTGTCATCCAAAGCTCCTTTCCTGGTGTTCCACCAGGACAAGGTAGTGCTGCGCCCCATTCAGGAGTTTCTCCCTAAGGTGGTATCCTCTTTTCATCTTAATCAGGATATCTCCTTGCCTTCCTTTTGTCCTCATCCAGTTCTTCGGTATGAAAAGGATTTACATTTGTTAGATCTGGTGAGAGCACTCAGAATCTACATTTCCCGCACGGCGCCCCTGCGCCGCTCGGATGCACTCTTTGTCCTTGTCGCTGGTAAGCGCAAAGGGTCGCAGGCTTCCAAAGCCACCCTGGCTCGATGGATCAAAGAACCAATTCTTGAAGCCTACCGTTCTGCTGGGCTTCCGGTTCCATCAGGGCTGAAGGCCCACTCTACCAGAGCCGTGGGTGCGTCCTGGGCATTACGACACCAGGCCACGGCTCAACAGGTGTGCCAGGCAGCTACCTGGTCGAGTCTGCACACTTTCACCAAACATTATCAGGTGCATACCTATGCTTCGGCGGACGCCAGCCTAGGTAGAAGAGTCCTGCAGGCGGCAGTTACCTCCCCGTAGGGGAAGGCTGTCTTTGCAGCTCTAACATGAGGTATTTCTTTACCCACCCAGGGACTGCTTTTGGACGTCCCAATCGTCTGGGTCTCCCAATGGAGCGCCGAAGAAGAAGGGAATTTTGTTACTTACCGTAAATTCCTTTTCTTCTAGCTCCTATTGGGAGACCCAGCACCCGCCCTGTTGTCCTTCGGGATTGTTGGTTTTTTTCGGGTACACATGTTGTTCATGTTGAACGGTTTTCAGTTCTCCGATGTTACTTCGGAGTGAATTTGTTTAAACCAGTTATTGGCTTTCCTCCTTCTTGCTTTAGCACTAAAACTGAGCAGCCCGTGATCCCACGGGGGTGTATAGCCAGAAGGGGAGGGGCCTTACACTTTTTAGTGTAATGCTTTGTGTGGCCTCCGGAGGCAGTGCTATACACCCAATCGTCTGGGTCTCCCAATAGGAGCTAGAAGAAAAGGAATTTACGGTAAGTAACAAAATTCCCTTCTTTATTTGCTTCTTTTCCCTTAATAGAAGGGACTTGTAGCCGTGATATTCTGTCCTTGTGTAGAGGTGAAATTTTGCCTGTCATTTCTAAAGACTTTCTCCGTTAGGATGACTTTACAAAATATGCCTGTAACCCCCCCTCCCATGCAGTGTCCATATCCTCCCATTACAGGCGTTTCACCTCACCGCAGAGCTGATCCTCATCGTTCAAGCAGTGGTCCGCTTCATGATGGCCTCCATACCACCCCTGAAAGGCATGCTGGAGCTGATTGCAGCGTTTGGGGTAAGGGTCACACCTTTTATTTAGCAACTGGGAATTAAGCAGGACGTACATTTTTTTTTTTAGGGGAGACCACCAAGGGGGTCTCTCAGGGTCACAGAGGAGGATTCCAGATCAGAACTGCGCAGATGTATATGAATCGGGAAAATGACCACACAGAGGCGTATCTCTATTTGGGAGAAGCACAGTTGTGTTCTTTTGCCCTTTGTATTGAAAGTATAGCATTCTTATACAGTTTTCCTGCATCTTAATCAACCAGTTAGCTTGGGTTTAGCTCATGCCCTTATTTGCACAGTCTTTCTTGTACAGCAACATGCCTTTAGTAAGTCATTCAGGTGTATCTGGGCGTGGACGAGAGTCTACTCAAGAATGTTACTTATTCATGAGTCTAACTGGTTTTCAAAGTATCTGTTCTATTTAGCCCTAAACATAATTTGTTTTGGTTTATACATTCCATTAATATTTCAATTAGGTACATGTGGAGAGGCAATACATAAGCATTCAGAGGACAGATCATCTTATGTTATAATGGACGAGCGATTCATAGCCTCGGCCTTCACGAATTCACAGCGAAGCCGGTATCAGACACTGCGATGTCCCCTGTGACTTCTATTGCTGAGCTCAAGTATTGGAAAGTCCCTGCCGGAACGTCTACAGTAAAAATGTACCTGGTGTTAAAATTCCATATAAACGGGCTCATCTGGTGGCCAGTGTAATAATACTTGCTAAGTATTTTATCAGTCCAAAATTAGTTTTTCAAGCCCCCAAAATACTCTCCAAACTGCAGTCTACTGTATGCCATCTGCGCCACATCATCTTCTGCGTGTAATCCGTGTCTAGCACCGGAGATGCTGAGACGAAGTCCAGCAATGTGACCGGGCTTTGTCTCTACAGGAAGAGGGGCGCTGATTTTGTCAAAACGTATACAGGCATAGGAGTGAAGGCGCGTCTTCTACTCAGTCTAGCCATTGGAAAATGTTAGGATCAAGCTAGTAAGCGAGGGAAAAGGGACTTCCAGTACCTATAGTGCTGGCCAAATAATAATCAAGAGGAACCGCTTAGTTATAGAGAATCAATAGTGCTAAACGAGCATTGTTATAAGAACCATTACCAGAAGAGGCTAAAACAAAATGGTGAGCACAACGAACGTATGAAAATTTTATACCAAGGTTTATTAAATATTCCAACGTGGTTTACAAAGACAGCTGTATCATGAGCAATAAAAACAATGAAAAAAAAACAAACAAAAAATTCTTTATCAGCACATTAATACTGTGCATTAAAAGCACCACTGTAGAGGGGCGGAGACGGGTGGAGGGGCGGAGACTGGTGTGGAGAGGCGGCGGAGACTGGTGTGGAGAGGCGGCGGAGACGGGTGTGGGGAGGCGGCGGAGACGGGTGTGGGGAGGCGGCGGAGACGGGTGTGGGGAGGCGGCAGAGACGGGTGTGGGGAGGCGGCGTAGATGTGTGTGTGTGTGTGTGTGTGTATGTATGTATACAATAAATATATAGATACACAGACACACACACTTACAAGGGAGACTCACCTTTAATTTGAGCGTATCCACGTCCTAACTGGAGGAAGGGTTTAGGAATTGCAGCTCTTTAATATCTAGATGCCTCTTTTTCGAGAGACCAAAGGTAATTGGAAAACTATCTGAGCAGCTCTTTAATGGGCGGCATGGGCTATTTCCTCATTACTCCAGCTTCAATTAAGCAGGTAAAAGGTCTGGAGCTAATTCCAGGTGCAGCATTTGTATTTGGAAGCTGGTACTGTGAATCCGAAACGTGCAGTCAAACAATCTCTCAATGAAAGAGAAACAGAACATCATTAGGCTGGAAAAGAAAAGAATAAATCTTATCAGAAAGAAAACCCCTTCACAGCATCCACTCTCCAGGAAGTTGGTGTCACAGTATCAAAGCCTACCATCAAGAAAAAAAACGTACTGAGCAAGACTTTCTGCTCAAACACAGCCAGGTGGATTGGACGTTGTTTCACAGACAAATGGACAATCCATGGCAAAAAAAAAGAGGAAAGGACTTATTTCTCCAAATCTTCCCATTAAAATGGAGTGATTGCATCCAGGTACATCCTTTTGCGCGTTTCGACTCTTCAAGTCTTAATCGTTGCATATTTCATCCATGCTGTCCCAACAATTGCAACCACTAAGGACCCCTCCCCACAACGACATCATTAGGTTCATTCATTCTAAACTACATCTGTGAAAATAACCCTGTACAACATCCCATCATATGTGACAGACATAACTGATAACAAACCTAAAACAGAGGTTTTAATAAATCTACATAAGGTCATTGTGATAATGAAGACCCAAGAGTGAGGGATCTGCTATTCCACTTCATTATCCACATGGATTCCTCTCTTGGAAGGATTTTCTCCAGTCACTGCACATTTTGAGTTTATTAACCTTGATTATTTAAAAAAAAAAAAAAATCCTAAAAAACAGACGAGCGAATAATAAATATTACTAGACAACGACTGATCCAAAACACCAAGTGTAAAACAGAGGCGAAACGCGTCGTACAGACACCAGCAGGGGGTCATTAGAGAAATTATACTCAAGTATTTATCCTTCTCAAGTCAGGATGAAATTCTAGAAAAAAAATACTAAAAAATGGATGGGTTTGGATTGCAAAAAGGAGCAAAACCTTAGGGGGTTATTTGTCTCCCAGGTTATATAGTAGACATCCTTCAAAGTGACCTGTTGTTGTTTCAAGTCCGGATTTCAGAAGTGTAGAGGGACAAAATTGATACAACGGGTTATTTATGCCACCGGGTGCACACACCGCGATCTCGTGTAGAGGGTTCACGATCAGAAAATTAAATGTTAGGATCACAGAAAAAAAGTCAAACGCCTCCGGTGCGGCAAAACATTTTCAGAAACGCGTGGAGTGAACCAGTCCCTTCTTTTTTTTTTTTTTTTTTATTTGCGATGGATTATTAGCCTCAGCTGATTAGTTCACCCTGATGTAGCAGGGAGTGCAAACTCTCGTAAGTGATGGACAATGACTCAAAACATCCAACAAAAACAAAGAAATGGAACATTCAGCAATGGCCGACTCATCACCAAGTCTCAGCCCCATCGAGCTGCGTTTCACAAAACGTATGGCTGAAGGGACCCGCAAGCAGCAACAACTGAAGTCACCGCAGTAAAGGGAACAAAACATCACAGAGGAGACTACCAGCAATGGTGACGTCCATGGCCTACAGACTTCAGCAGAAGGACCCACAAAGGGGCAACAACTGAATTCGCTGCAGTAAAGACGGCAAAACCTTACAGAGGAGGTGACCAGCGATGGGGACGTCCATGGCCTCCAGACTTCAGTTGTTGCCCTATTCTGCTCAAGTCTGGAGGCCATGGACGTCACCATCGCTGGTCATCTCCTCTGTGATGTTTTACAGTCTTTACTGCAGTGACTTCAGTTGTTGCCCTTTTGTGGATCATTATGCTGACGTCACCGCAGTAATGACTGCAAAACATCACAGAGGAGATGACCAGCGATGGTGACGTCCATGGCCTCCAGACTTCAGAAGAATGACCCACAAACGAGCAACCGCTGAAGTCACCGCAGTAAAGGCAACAAAACCTCACAGAGGAGATGACCAGCGATGGTGAAGTCTATGGCCTTCAGACTTCAGAAGAATGAACCACAAAAGGGCAATAACTGAAGCTGCCACAGTAAAGACTGCAAACCATCACAGAGGAGACCAGCGATGGGGACGTCCATGGCCTCCAGACCTCAGAAGAATGACCCACAAAAGAGCAACAACTGAAGTTGCCGCAGTAAAGGCAACAAAACATCACAGAGAAGATGGCCTCCAGACTTCAGTTGTTGCCCTTTTGTGGGTCATTCTGCTTAAGTCACCGCAACAAAAACTGCAAAACATCACAGAGGAGATGACCAGCGATGGTGACTTCTATGGCCTCCCAGGCTTCAGCAGAATGACCCACAAAAGGGCGGCAACTGAAGTCACCGCAGTAAAGACGGCAAAACCTCACAGAGAAGATGACCAGCGATGGTGACGTCCATGGCCTCTAGACTTCAGGCCATCATTGCTGCAGAGGATTCCCTCCAAAGTAAATGAACGTTAATTTAATTTGTCCAATCATTTTGGAGCCCCTGAATTGAGGCGTCATAGAAAAATGGCGGCAATTCCTAAACATTTCAAAGAATATTTTTGTTCAGCCCCTTTAATGAAACCTGAAAGTCTCTACTTCTATATTCCTGGCAGCGCTGGTGTCCTGGATTCAGATACCACCACAGACAACATCTGCAAGGAGTTTGTGTGTTCTCCACGTGTTTTCTCCCACACTCTATACACAGTGATGTGGAGTTCAGACTGTGAGTCCCAATGGGGACAGTGATGTATGTAAAGAGATGTAGAATTAACGGGGTTATACGTGAGTAAAGTATATATCGCATTTTTCGGATTATAAGACGCACTTTTCCTCGCAAAAATTTGGAAGGAAAATGAGGGGTGCGTCTCAAAATCCAAATGTAGCTTACTGGGGGAGGTGGAGATTGGGGTCTCTGCTGGCTGCTGTGAGGCAGGGTGGTGCGGTGGGTATCCCAGATGCTTTGTCGGCTGTGCGGGTGGCTGTTTGGTGCAGGGCTGTGCGGTGGGTGTCCCAGATGCTCTGTCGGCTGTGCTGGCAGCGGTGGCTGTGTGGAGCAGGGTGGTGCGGCGAGTGTCCCAGATGCTCTGTGGCGGTGTGGACTTCAAATAATGGCGCCGGAGTCGGCGCGTGCGCAGATGGAGCTCTTAGCTCAAGATCTCTTCTGCGCACGCGCCGAATCCAGCCCATTGATCTCCCAGCATCGGACTGAAGGAAAATGGCGCTTGGAGGTTGCGCGTGCGCAGATGAGATTTCGGCTTGTCATTGAGTCAAGAGCTCAATCTACGCATGCGCCGACTCTGGGCGCCATTTCTTTCAAGCCTGCACCGCCAACAGAGCATCTGGGACACCCGCCGCACCGCCCTGCTTCACTCAGCCCCCACCGCTGCCAGCACAGCCCCCACCGCAGCGCCTGCAGCACCACCCTACTCTAGCACTGCCCCAGCCTCCTGTGCCCCCCCTCCCCCACCCCCCTTCAGTAAGTCATGACGGTAGTATAAGATGGACCTTCTTTCTTCTTTTTTTTTTTTATTATTCCTGTAGCTCGAAATTCGGGGTGAGTCTTATACAACGAAAAATCCGGTATATTTATTACCCATCTAATCTGTGTGTGAACTGATGTCTAACAATTCGGTTGTTTTAACAGCTGAACCACTGGGCACTGTCCCTATTGATCGAGGGGATCAGCTCGATGCCGGATTTGCTCTATCAGTTCGTGTCCTGTGTCAAGAAGGAGCTGCACGAGGAGGAGCAGCGGATATTAGAGCTGTAAGTCCCCGATTTTTGTTTTTTTTTGGGGGGGGGGTTAATGTGGCTTTCTTTACTGTTCCTATGGGAGACCCAGACCATGGGTGTATAGCTACCGCCTCCGGAGGACACACAAAGTTACTACACTCAAAACGTGTAGCTCCTCCCTCCCAGTATATACACCCCCTGCTAGCCAGTCCTAGCCAGTTTCATGCTTTGTGTCAGGAGGATCACACACACACATGCATCCTTTTTTGATTTTTCATTTTTCTTCGGCGCTCCATTGGGAGACCCAGACGATTGGGTGTATAGCTACTGCCTCCGGAGGCCACACAAAGTATTACACTAAAAAGTGTAAGGCCCCTCCCCTTCTGCATATACACCCCCCGTGGATCACGGGCTGCTTCAGTTTTATGCTTTGTGCGAAGGAGGTCAGACATCCACGCATAGCTCCACTGTTTTTAGTCAGCAGCAGCTGCTGACTATGTCGGATGGAAGAAAAGAGGGCCCATACTAGGGCCCCCAGCATGCTCCCTTCTCACCCCACTTTTGTCGGGTGTTTGTTAAGGTTGAGGTACCCATTGCGGGTACGGAGGCTGGAGCCCACATGCTGTTTTCCTTCCCCATCCCCCCTCGGGGCTCTGGGTGAAGTGGGATCTTACCGGTCTCCAGGCACTGAGACCGGGCTCCATCCACAGACCCGGAGAACCTGCTGGATATGGAGCTGGGTATCGTCAGGGACAGGCCCTGCTACATTAAGGTACTCTGTGTCCCCGTACACATCGCGCACACACACACCAGCATTGCTGGGAGTGCTAGTGCGCCGGGGACAACAGCGCGGAGCGCTTGTGCTATTATTCACTGCAGCTTAGCTGAGTGAATTTATGTGTTAGAAACTGCCGCGCCGGCCGCTGCGGGGTGTTTTACACTGTGGCGCGGCTGGGACTTGTGGTGCGCCGGGGACTTCCGCGCTGGCCGTGCACATAGGACGGCCGCGCTTATTACTCGAGTCCCCGGCTTTGCGGCCTAGTTTTCACTTCGTTCCCGCCCCCAGCCCTGCCAGTCAGGGGAAGGGCGGGACGCTGTACAGACAGTCAGCGCCGAGAGCTGGAGTCTGCTTTGCATTCTCCAGCCCCCTTCACTGGCAGTGGGACGCCAGTTTCCCGCTCTTGTCTGGGGCACGCCCACGGCCCGCCCCTCTTCACAAGACGCCGGCAGCCATTCCTGCACGCAGTCTGGGCTGGAGAAGGGAGACAAGCTCTGGGCAACCAGTCACAGGATCGGGCGACCACACACCCGCCTTTGGGCGGGCGGTAAGCAGCACCTGAAGTGCTGACCCCACTAATGCCATTTGTACTTTATGCCTAGATGGCTAGACTACAGCAGCAGCAAGGGTGCTACGGCACAGGCTTTCTAGGCTGCTTGTATTGCATGTGCTGAAGTGTTCATTTGTACTTTATGCTGGTATGCTATACATTGTACTGTACGGTCGCTATTCTTGGCTATATACTCCTAGATGGCTGGACAACAGCAGCAAGAAAGCAAGGGTGCTAAGGCACAGGCTTTCTATGCTGCTTGTATTGCATGTGCTGAAGTGTTCATTTGTACTTTCTGCTTGTATGCTATACATTGCACTGTACGGTCGCTATTCTTGGCTAATGCTTCTAGATGGCTAGACAACAGCAGCAAAAAAGAAAGGGTGCCAAGGCACAGGCTTTCTATGCTGCTTGTACGGCACGTGATACTGTTCCACACGGCAGGTTCCACTGTCCCCATTGTGTGCAATGCTCCCCTGTAGCACTTGGTCAGCCGGGGTCTCTGCTAGAGGTGGCTAAAGGAACCACTTGTGAACCCTGTCCAGGGACAGGGACGGAGTTGCAGTTGCGGCTGATAGGTCTGTGACTGTGAATAACATCTTAGAGACTTTGCAGTCCAGACGGACCATGGGCAATGTTGATACGCCCTCATTTGGAACAAATCAGTGCTCCGGGGGGGTCCCATGCATCCCAGGGCGCAGGCTCTGACACGGACGACAGTCCCAGACAGTCTAAGCGAGCTCGCTGGGAGCGGCACTCGGCTTCATCACTGGTTAGGGTCCCAGCAGGACTCTCTGTATGATGAGGCAGACGTAGCTGATCAGGACTCTGATTCTGAGACCGCTCTCAATCCGGATACTCCGGATGGTGACGCCATAGTGAATGATCTTCTAGCGTCCATCAAGGGAATGTTGGATATTTCTCCCTCAGCTCCTCCGGTGGAGGAGTCAGCTTCACAGCAGGAGAAATCCCTTTTCAGTATCTCAAGCGTATATTGAGTACTTTTCTGGCCACTCTGACTTCAGAGAAGCAATCCGGAAACACCACACTTATCCAGATAAGCGTTCTCCAATCGTATTAAGGATACACGTTATCCTTTTTTCTCCCTGACGTGGTCAAGCGCTGGACCCAGTGTCCAAAGGTGGATTCCCCTATCTCCAGGCTTGCGGCTACATCCATGGTTGCAGTGGAAGATGGGACTTCACTTAAAGATGGCATTGACAGACAGATGGTCCTCTGGTAGAATTCTGTCTATGAAGCTATTGGCGTGTCGGTTGCTCCGGCATTCGCAGCCGTATGGGCATTCCAAGCTTTTTCAGCTGGTCTTGCGCACGTGGACACTGTCACATGTACATCTGTGCCGCAGATGGCGTCCTTAACCTCGCAATGTCTGCATTGCGACTTACGCTATTAATGCTGTCCTGCACTCTACGAGCCGTACGTCAGTGGCGTCCGCCAACTCCGTGGTTTTACGCAGAACCTTGTGGTTGAGGGAATGGAAAGCAGATTCTGCTTCCAAAAAAGTGCTTAACCAGTTTGCCGTTATCTGGTGACAGACTGTTTGGTGAGCGATTGGATGAAATCATTAAACAGTCCAAGGGTAAGGACTCTTCCTTACACCAGCCCAGATCAAACAACACAACAGAGGAAGGGACAGTCGAGGTTTCGGTCCTTCCCAGGCTCGGGCAGGTCCCAATTGTCCTCGTCCAAAAGGACTCAAAAAGCTCAGAGAGGCGCAGATTCCTGGCAGGCTCAATCACGCCCAAGGAAGGCAGCCGGAGGAACCGCTACCAAGGCGGTTTCCTCATGACGTTCAGCTCTCTCTCTCCGCATCCGCGGTCGGTGGCAGACTCTCCCGCTTTGGCAACATTTAGCTGCCACAGGTCAAAGACCGGTGGGTGAGAGACATTTTGTCTCACGTGTACAGGATAGAGTTCTGTTCTCGTCCTCCGACTAGATTTTCAGAACTTCCTCGCCTCCCGACCGAGCCGATGCTCTTCTGCAGGCAGAAGGAGTGGTAATCCCTGTTCCTCCTCAGGAACAAGATACGGTTTTTACTCCAATCTGGTTGTGGTACCAAAAAACGACGGCTCTTCCGTTCCGTTTTGGACCTAAACCTGCTCAACAAGCACGTGAAAACCAGGCGGTTCCGGATGGAATCCCTCCGCTCCGTCATTGCCTCCATATCTCAAGGAGATTTCCTAGCGTCAATAGACATCAGGATGCTTATCTCCACGTGCCGATTGCTCCAGAGCACCGGTGTTGGCTACGATTCGTTATTGAAGACGAGCATCTTCAGTTCGTAGCCCTGCCCTTCGGTCTGGCGACAGTCCCACGGCTTTTCACAAGTTCATGGCAGCAGTGGGAGTAGTCCTGCACTCTCAGGGTCACTCTGTGATCCCTTACTTGGACGATCTACTTGTCAAGGCACCCTCTCAAGAGGCATGCCAACACAGCCTGAACGTGGCGCTGGAGACTCTCCAGAGTTTCGGGTGGATCATAAACTTTTCAAAGTTAAATCTGACACCTACCCAATCACTGACATATCTTGGCATGGAGCTTCACACTCTCTCAGCGATAGTGCAGCTCCCGCTGGACATACAGCGTTCACTACAGACGGGGGTGCAGTCTCTCCTTCAAGGCCAGTCACACCCCTTAAGACGCCTCATGCAGAGGCAGTCCTTTTCGCGCAGTTTCATCTGCGTCCACTTCTATAGGACATTCTTCGCCAATGGGATGGGAAGTCAACGTCCCTAGACAGGAACGTACCCCTTTCTCAGACGGGCAAGGACTCTCTTCAGAGGAGTCCACCCCTCAGATCAATGTTCTGGAAATCTGGGCAGGGTATCTTGCCCTGCAAGCCTTCCAGCAGAGGCTGGAAGGCAAACAGATCCGAATTCAGTCGGACAACTTCGCAGCGGTGGCATACATCAACTACCAAGGCGGAACACGCAGTCGGCAAGCCTCCCAGGAAGTCCGGCGGCTTCTGATGAGGGTGGAAGACAGAGCATACGCCATATCCGCAGTTTACATCCCGGGCGTAGAAAACTGGGAAGCAGACTTCCTCAGTCGCCAGGGCATGGACGCAGGGGAATGGTCTCTGCACCCGGACGGGTCTCAAGAAATCTGTAGCCGCTGGGGGAGGCCGGACGTCGACCTAATGGCGTCTCGGCACAACAACAAGGGCCCGATTTTCATGGCGCGGTCTCACGATCAAAGAGCTCTGGCGGCAGGCGCCTTAGTTCAGGATTGGTCGCAGTTCCAGCTACCCTATGTGTTTCCCCCTCTGACACTGTTTCCCAGAGGGCTACGCAAGATCAGCTCCGATTGCCGCCGCGCCATCCTCGTCGCCCCAGACTGGCCGAGGAGGTCGTGGTACCTGCATCTGTGGCATCTCACGGTCGGCCAACCGTGGGCACTACCAGACCGGCCAGACTTGCTGTCCCAAGGGCCGTTTTTTCCATCTGAATTCTACAGCCCTGAACCTGACTTGTGGCTATTGAGTCCTGGATCCTAGCGTCTTCAGGATTATCTCAAGACGTCATTGTCACCATGAGACGGGCTAGGAAGCCGACGTCTGCCGAGATCCACCACAAGACGTGGAAGATATTCTTCTCTTAGTGCTCTGCTCAGGGAGTGTCTCCCTGGACATTTGCATTGCCTACTTTTCCTTCCTTCCTGCAATCTGGTTTGGGAAAACGTTTGTCGCTCGGCTCCCTTAACGGACGAGTCCCAGCGCTGTCTGTATTCTTTCAGAAGCGCATAGGGCGACTTCCTCAGGTACGCACGTTCCTGCAGGGGGTTTGTCACATTGTCCCTCCGTACAAGAGGCTGTTAGACCCATGGGATCTGAACAGGGTACTAATTGCTCTCCAGGAGCCGCCCTTTGAGCCTCTGAGGGATGTTTCACTTTCTCGACTTTCACAGAAAGTGGCCTTTTTGGTAGCGGTCACGTCTCTTCAGAGAGTGTCCGAGCTCGCAGCGCGGTTATCCAAAGCTCCCTTCTTGGTGTTTCACCAAGACAAGGTAGTGCTGCGCCTGATTCCGGGGTTTCTCCCTAAGGTGGTATCCCCCTTTTCATCTCAGTCAGAATATCTCCTTACCTTCCTTTTGTCCTCATCTAGTTCATCGATATGAATTGGATTTGTATTTGTTGGATCTGATGAGAGCGCTCAGAATCTACATTCCCCGCACGGCGCCCCTGCGCCGCTCGGATGCACCCTTTGTACTTGTCGCTGGTCAGCGCAAAGGGTCGCAGGCTTCCAAATCCACCCTGGCTCGATGGATCAAGGAACCAATTCTTGAAGCCTACCGTTCTGCTGGGCTTCCGGTTCCATCAGGGCTGAAGGCCCATTCTACCAGAGCCGTGGGTGCGTCCTGGACATTACGGCACCAGGCTACGGCTCAGCAGGTGTGCCAGGCGGCTACCTGGGCGAGTCTGCACACCTTCACCAAGCGTTATCAGGTGCATGCCTACGCTTAGGCGGATGCCAGCCTAAGTAGAAGAGTCCTGCAGGCGGCGGTTGCCTCCATGTAGGGAAGGGCTGTTTTTACAGTCCAAACTTGAGGTATTAATTTACCCACCCAGGGACTGCTTTTGGACGTCCCAATCGTCTGGGTCTCCCAATGGAGCGCCGAAGAAGAAGGGAATTTTGTTACTTACCGTAAATTCCTTTTCTTCTAGCTCCAATTGGGAGACCCAGCACCCGCCCCTGTTCCTTCGGGATTTTTTGGTTGTTCGGGTACACATGTTGTTCATGTTGAATGGTTTCAGTTCTCCGATGTTCCTTCGGATTGAATTGTTTAACCAGTTATTGGCTTTCCTCCTTCTTGCTTTTGCACTAAAACTGAAGCAGCCCGTGATCCACGGGGGGTGTATATGCAGAAGGGGAGGGGCCTTACACTTTTTAGTGTAATACTTTGTGTGGCCTCCGGAGGCAGTAGCTATACACCCAATCGTCTGGGTCTCCCAATTGGAGCTAGAAGAAAAGGAATTTACGGTAAGTAACAAAATTCCCTTCTTTCTAAAGATTTGGAAGAAAAGCGGGTCCACTGGACCCCCGGCATGTCCCTTCACACCCCCCTGGCGGCGGTGCTGTTAAGGTTGATTCAGGGCAAGAGCCCTTCATGCCGCGCTCCTTCACCATCCCATGCTGGGGCTCTGGCTTGAAGTTAGAGCCAACACGGTTCTCACTGCCTTGCAGGAGACCGGCCTCCATCCGCAGCCCTTTGGCAGGACCCTGCTGGACGGAGCACTGAACCCCCACCCCACCCAGGGACTGGACCCTGCGTCTCAAAGCTAAGTATAGAGACGTTATTCAGAGGGTCTTTTCTGCAATGTGGGGCACTTTTTATTGGAGGGGACAGTGATTTGCTTTAATAATGCTGCTTTTTACTGTGTTTCCGGCCGGTTCCACGGTTTTTACTGAGTACCGCGCCGATGATGCCTGATTGTCGGCCGCATGCATAACTCTAGGCCCCGGCTTCAGCCGCGGCCTAGTTTCGTTTCGTTCTTCTGCATGTCAGTCATGCAGGGGGACACTGCAGCGCCGGCCGCTCTGCACAGGGGAGGACACTCCTTTTTGAGGAGATGATTCCCTCCCCTGTGCATCTCCTTAGCCCTCCGATTCCCGCTCCTGGGTTAACCCCCGGCCCCCCCCCTCACTCTGGCGCCATTTTCTCAGCGTGCTTAGTACACTGGTCGGCGCTGGCTGCTCTGCAGTGCAGAGGGAGTGGATATCTGGCTGGGGGTCCAGGCTTGGAACCCGGGGGGCACTCATAATAGCGGCCTGATAAGTCACAACCTCTGGTTGTGCACTTTTATACACTATCAGGGCATTCTGAAGGAGTTAATTCTTTATTATAGAACCTCCTCCTCAGCAGCATGTCTCACACTAGGAGCAAAGCTCCAAGGCTGTATACTACATGTTCTGCATGTAAGCTCATATTGCCTGAACCGGCACAGACCCACACTGTAATGGTTCTTATGTGGTGGTACCTCAGCCTGGAGTCTCCCCAGGCTGAACCCCTGTCTTGGGTATTCTAGACATTCTAGACAGAGCCCCCCACCTCTGCAGCATGTCTCACAGAGCGAGGCTGCAGGCTGTTTTTATTATCCACTGCTGGTAGTCTCGTACGGCTGTACCGAGCTCATAACCACTGTGGCCCCTCAGCTTGGAGGCTCATTCATGGTCCCTCCAGCTGCTCCGGTTTCGGTGGCTGACCCCTGGGGGAATCTTTTTTCCAGAGGTCGGCTGTCCCGGCATCTGCTGAGCATGCAGCCCCCTTCTCAGGGCGTTTTCTGCTCGCTCAGCAAAGCTCACAGACCTCGTCCTCCTGACAGGGAGACGTAGGGTCCCCTGTCCTCCCCGTCCCGCAGCTCCGATTACGAGCTGACTCACTGGACGAGGAGGATGTCTCTACCAGCGGATGCTACTTTAGGTACTTTGATCCGTCCGTAGGTGACGCGGATGCGAATGATTGGATTGCGTCCATTATACTTGTACTGGACCTCCATCCGCCTGTATCAGGGGAGTATTCCCCGCTGGCAGAAAGGCATCAGTATACCTTTAACAGGACGAGGAGTGTGTTCCTTAACCACTCCAGTTTTCAGCCCGCTGCGTCCAAGCCCACAGCCTGTCCTGCAGATCCCACAGCGGGGTTCTGCTGCCTGTCTCCCCCTCCCATCAGAGGTGGTCAAGGAGTGTACTCATTCGCCAGGGGTGGCCACTCCGGTGTCTAGACTTTCAGCCCGGATAGTTGTATCAGTGGCTGACTGCACCTCTATAAGGATCCCACGGTACATTAATTTTGTACTGGACCTCAATCCGCCGGAGTTACCTTATCTAGGTGAACACAATGTGTGTTCCTTAACCACTCCAGTTTTCAGGCCCTGTGACCAGCCCAGGGTCCGCTCTGACAGTCGCTTCCCATGAAGCGTGATTCTGAGGACTGTGTTTCCCCTGTCCACCAATGGTGGTCAAAAGGTGGGCTCATTCACCTCAGGTGGCTCAGCCCGGACCGTTACGTCAGTGGCTGATGGCTCCTCAGAGGAGATGCTTTCCCTCACAGGGACTCTATGCCCAAGACTGTTGCCTGAACTTCCAGACTTCAGTCCTTTCATCCTCTGCCAGGTCTGCCATGCTGGACACCGCACGGCGGTGGTCTTGGCTACTTCCTCGCTATCCGCAGGCTCCTGTGGCTTCGGAAATGGAAGGCAGATGCCTCTATAGAGGTTCCTTGCTGGGCTCCCCTTTGGTGGGACCAGTCTCTTCGGAACCAACTGGATGAAATTTAGGAAGCTCTTGGCGGGGAGAGTTCTTCCTTGCCACAAACCTAAACCAGGGAACCTGTCCAGGGCAGGAATCAGTTGAGGTTTCGGTGGTTTCCGTTCCTCCATCTGATCGTCCTCTAGCTCGGCCTAGGTTCATAGAACCAATTGGCTTGAAGCTGCGTCTTCAGAAGACCGCAGGAGATGCTGCCACTTAGTCAGCTTCCTCCGAGCTATCTAGCCACGCCAACCTCCTCCTGGTCGGTGGCAGGCTCCCTCCACTTGGCGACGTATGGTTCTAACACGTCTCCGTTCAGTGGGGGCGGGATTATATCTCCCATGGCTACAGGATGGAATTCTGTCCACCCGCCAAACAGATTTTTTCTGTCCCCTCCTCCCGGCTCCAAGGCCGCCGCCTTCTCACAGGCCGTGGCATTTCTTGTAGGCCAATGGAGTAATTGTACCGGTTCCCGACTGGGAACGGTTCTGAGATTTTTGTTTAAATCTACTTCTAGTCCCCGAAGAGGGCGGTGCCTTCCGACCTGGATCTTTAGCTTTTCAAGCATGGTCAGGTGTGGCGTGTTCACATGGAGTCTCGGTCTTGTTCCGTGTGTTTTTTCACCGGATCAATCAAGAACCCAAGGAGATTCCCTAGCAGCCATCGGCATCAGAGATGCTTTTCTGCAGGGGTCAATCGCAGTTTCACACCAGCGTTGACTACGTTTTGCCGTCGGAGTGGTCCAATTCGTGGCTCTTCCCTTGGGGTTAGCCACGGCCCCTCGAGTATTCTCATTGGGGCTGCTGTGATTAGGGTCCTGCACCCCTAGGGATTGGCAGTGATCGTTTGCCCTGGACGGCCTTCTTCTCGGGGCTTCATCCAGTGCAGACTCTTAGCAGAGTACTTCGCTTACTCTCGCCACTCTAACCTATTCGGGTGGCTTGTCATTCTGTTCAAGTCCACTCTGACTTCGAACCAGAGGTTCTCAGGGACGCAATTCGAGACTCTGTCGGCTCTTGTAAAGCTGCTCTTAGTCGATCAGTAGTCCCTCCGCTGGCGGTCGACGTCGTTCTATCAGACACCAAATACAGGTGCTGGTCAGACGGTGGCGTCAATGGAAGCGATTCCTTGCCCAGTTTCTCCTGCGTCCTCTGAGACTGGATGTTTTCCTCTGTACACGCGAACTCCCTCCTTCCACGGGGTGGTGGCTTTGCCACTGACCAGGGGCTCGTTTTCAGTGGTGGTTTCGGCCACTCTGTCTCAGGGACTTCCTGGTCCCGTCCCGGGTGACCCTCACCAGGGAGCTGGTCTTTCCGCCTTGGGAGCAGTATATCTCCACCGTGGAGCGCAGGGTGCTTGGACTCTGTCCGAATCAGCCCTCTGGATCAATGGGCTGGAAATCAGAGCTGTATTTCTAGCTCTCTAAGCCTTCACCATCTGTTGGCGGCTAGGCACATTCGAGTCCAGTCGGACAACGTGACAGCGTTTTCCTACATCAACTTCCAGGGCGGGACACTCAGCCGCCTGGCAATCTTGGCGCCTCAACATTCTTCAGTGGACAAGGGACTCCTAGTCCACCGTATCCGCAGCCCACATCCTAGATGTCAAAACTGCGAGGCAGACTATTTCAGCTGTCCAACCGTGGTCCACAATCCTCAGGTTTTGCGGTAGACACACTGGTTCATGTTTGATCCCAGCTTCGTCTCTACCTCTTGCCCAGAGTCCTGCGCAAGATCAGTAAAGGGGGCCGTCGGGTCATTCTCTTACTCCAGACGGACCCAGGCAGGCTTGGTACCCTGACCTGCTCCTTCTGTCCGTTGGGTTGCCATGGCATCTTCCGGACCGTCCAGACCTTTTCTCAAAAGGTCATTTTTTTCCGTCAGAATTCTGGATTCTCAGATTGACGGCGTAGCTATTGAGTCCTGGATCTTGGCGACTTCTGGTATCCTTCCTGAAGTCATCTCCGCTATGACTCGAGCCCCAAAGTGTCCTTGGACCTTTTTAGCCTTGCCGACCCTCCTGTCCCTTCCACAGTCCGGTTTACAGCTAGGACTATCCCTCATTAAGGGACAGGTCTCGGCTCTGTCAGTATGTGCCAGCGGCGTATCGTCCGGCTGGCTCCGGTGCGCTCCTTTAAGGGCGCATCTCACATCATTCCGCCTTTCCGGCGGCCTATGGAGCCCTGGGACCTTAATCCGGTCCTCCCGGTTCCCGGAAACCCCCCCTTGCGCCTCTTAGGGAGGTTTCTTTGTTTCATCTTTCACAGAAAGTAGTCTTTCTGGTGGCTAGAATTTCCCGCCAGGGAGTTCTGGCTGCACTCTCTCTGAGTCACCCCCTTTTTTGGTCTTTTGCATCAAGACAAGGTGGTCTCCGTCCGACTCCGGACTTTTTTCCCTAAGGTGGTTACTGCTCCACCTTATCCGTGGCAATTTTCCTGCCTTCCTTTTGTTCGGCTCCTGTTCATCGCTTTGAGGAAGCGTTGCATATCCTGGATCTGGTGCGGGCGCCCCGGATCTATGTGTCTCGCACCGCCGTTATTAGGCGGTGCACCTCTCTCTGGTACTGACTGCTAGTCAGCGTAGCGGTCTCTCGGCATCTAAGCCGACCCTGGTTCGTTGGCTTAGGTCGGCCATTTCCGAGGCCTACAAGTGTATTCAAGTGCCTTCCCCGCCGGGGATCAGAGCACATTTGATCAGACCTGTCGGTGCCTTTTGGGCTTTCAGGCACCAGGCTACGGCTCAGTAGGTCTGTCAGACTGCAGCTCGAATTAGTCTGCATACTTTTTCGAAGCTCTATCCAAGGCATGCTCTTGCTTTGGCAGACGCAGGCTTGGGCAGACGCATCTTCAGGCGTCTGTCGCCCATTTGTGAAGTTGGTTTGCCTGCTTCTCAGTTGTCTGTTTATTCCCACCCATGGACTGCTTTTGAACGTCCCATGGTCTGGGTCTCCCATAGGAACGATAAAGAAAAAGAGAATTTTGTTACTTACCGTAAATTCTTTTTCTTATAGTTCCGTCATGGGAGACCCAGCACCCTCCCTATTGCCTGTTGGCAGGTTTCTTGTTCCGTGTGTCTTCACCGGCTGTTATTGTTGTAGACAGAGGTTCCGGTTCTTCCGGATTTTACTCTGTCTCTTCTTGTGGGTGGATGTCCTCCTTCAGCTTTTGCACTAAACTGGCTAGGACTGGCTACCAGGGGGTGTATATGCTAGGAGGGAGGAGCTACACGTTTTGAGTGTAGTAACTTTGTGTGTCCTCCGGAGGCGGTAGCTATACACCCATGGTCTGGGTCTCCCATGACGGAACTATAAGAAAAAGAATTTACCGTAAGTAACAAAATTCTCTTTTTCTTCGGCGCTCCATTGGGAGACCCAGACGATTGGGTGTATAGCTACTGCCTCCGGAGGCCACACAAAGTATTACACTAAAAAGTGTAAGGCCCCTCCCCTTCTGCCTATACACCCCCCGTGGGATCACGGGCTGCTTCAGTTTTATGCTTTGTGCGAAGGAGGTCAGACATCCACGCATAGCTCCACTGTTTTAGTCAGCAGCAGCTGCTGACTATGTCGGATGGAAGAAAAGAGGGCCCATACTAGGGCCCCCAGCATGCTCCCTTCTCACCCCACTTTTGTCGGGTGTTTGTTAAGGTTGAGGTACCCATTGCGGGTACGGAGGCTGGAGCCCACATGCTGTTTTCCTTCCCCATCCCCCTGAAGGGCTCTGGTGAAGTGGGATCTTACCGGCCTCCAGGCTCTGAGGCCGGGCTCCATCCACAGACCCCGAGATCTTGCTGGAATGGAGCGGAGTATCGTCAGGGACAGGCCCTGCAACGTTAAGGTACTCTGTGTCCCCGTACAGTCTATGCACAGACACACTCCAGCGTTGCTGGGTGTGTTAGTGCGCCGGGGACAGTAGCGCTGCGCGCTTGGTCTTTACTCACTGCAGCTTAGCTGAGTGAGTTTATGTGTCGGGAACTACCGCGCCAGCCGCTGCTGGAGGCGCGGCTGAGACTTGTGGTGCGCCGGGGACTTTCGCGCTGCCGCGCTTTTACGACGGCAGCGCTTATAAATCTAGTCCCCGGCTTTTGCGGCCTAGTTACGTTTCGTTCCCGCCCCCAACCCTGCCAGTCAGGGAAGGGGCGAGACGCTGTACAATGATCAGCGCCGAGGGCTGGAGTCTTATTTACATACTCCAGCCCTCTCACTGGGCACAAGGGGACGCCAGTTTCCCGCTCTTGTCTGGGGCACGCCCACGGCCCGCCCCTCTTCACAGGACGCCGGCAGCCATTCCTGCAGGCAATCTAAGCTGGAGAACGGACACAGGCTCTGGGAGACCCAGCAAAGGGATTCTGGCGACCACTTACCCGCTTATGCGGGCGGTAAGCAGCACCTTGGTGCTGACCCCACTATTGCCACAGTGTTTTTTTGTGTACTTTATCCTTGTACTTATATTTGCAAGACCATACACAGACACACGCCAGCATTGCTGGGCGTGTTAGTGCGCCGATGACAACAGCGCTGCGCGCTTGGACTATACTCACTGCAGCTTAGCTGAGTGAGTTTATCTGTGGGAAACTGCCGCGCTGGAGGCTGCGGCGCGGCTGAGACTTGTGGCTGTACGGTCGCTTCTTGGCGGTATACCCCTAGATAGCTCTGAGGAGACAACAGCATGTCGTCAGCATAGAGCAAGGGGGCCAAGGCACAGGTTTTCTATGCTGTCTGTACCACACGTGAGGCTGTTTTACCGGCAGGTTCCACTAACCCCTAATGGGTAGAGTCTCTGCTAGTGGTGGCCCAGAGAGGGCCACCTCTGAAACTGTCCAGAGGACAGAGTTTGCAGTTTTTTTTTTGCTGATAAAATGTCTTGGACTATGAACAAAATTCTAGCAACTTTGCAGTCCAAGGCGGTGACTCAGACCAAGGGCATTGTTGAATCAAGGCTCCCCGGTCTCCCTCAGTTGGAACTAATCCGTGCTCCAAGGGGGTCCCATACATCCCAGACTGAAGGCTCTGACACGGACGACAGTCCCAGACAGCCTAAGCGAGCTCGCTGGGAGAGACCCTCGACTTCACACACTGGTCAGGGTCTCAGCGAGAGGATTCTCTGTATGATGAGGTAGCTGGTCAGGTTTCTGATCCTGAGACCGCTTTCATTCTGGATGCTCCTAATGGGACGCCATGGTGAATGATCTCATAGCGCCCATCAATACACTGGTGGATATTTCCCCCTCAGCCCCTCCAGTGGAGGAGGCAGCTTCAGCAGGAGAAATTCCTTTTCAGGTATCCCAAGCGTAAATTCAGTACTTTTTGGGCCTCTCTGACTCAGAGGAGCAGTCCAGAAACGCTACGCTTATCCAGACAAGCTTTTCTCCGCCGCGCCATCCTCCATAGTTGCAGTGGAAGATGGGACTTCACTTAAAGATGCCATTGACAGACAGATGGACCTCTGGTTGAAATCTGTCTGTGAAGCTATCGGCGTGTCGTTTGCTCCGGCATTCGCAGCCGTATGGGCACTCCAAGCTATTTCAGCTGGTCTTGCGCAGATAGACACTGTCACACGTACATCTGTGCCGCAGGTGGCGTCCTTAACCTCGCATGCATTGCGACTTACGCTATTCATGCTGTCCTGGACTCTACGAGCCGTACGCCGGTGGCATACGCCAACTCCGTGGTTTTGCGCAGACCCTTGGGGTTAAGGGAATGGAAGGCAGCTCCTGCTTCCAAACAGGGCTTAACCAGTTTGCCATTATCTGGTGACAGACTGTTGGCTGAGTGATTGGATGAAATCATTAAACAGGCCAAGGGTAAGGATTCTTCCTTACACCAGCCCAGATCAAACAAAACCCAAGGAAGGACAGTCGACGTTTCGGTCCTTTCCAGGCTCGGGCTGGTCCCAATTTTCCTAGTCCAAAAGGACTCAAAAGGCTCAGAGGGGCTCAGACTCCTGGCGGACTCAATCACGACCAAAGAAGGCAGCCGGAGGAACCGCTACCAAGGCGGTTTCCTCATGACTTTCAGCCCTCTCTCTCTCTCTCTCTCTCTCTCTCTCCGCATCCGCGGTCGGTGGCAGACTCTCCCGCTTTGGCGGCATTTAGCTGCCACAGGTCAAAGACCGGTGGGTGAGACACATTTTGTCTCACGTGTACAGGATAGAGCTTTGTTCTCGTCCTCCGGCTCGATTCTTCAGAACTTCCCCACCTCTCGACCGAGCCGATGCTCTTCTGCAGGCAGAAGGAGTGATAATCCCGGTTCCTCTTCAGGAACAAGATCACGGTTTTTACTCCAATCGGGTTGTGGTGCCAAAAAAGGACGGCTCTTCCGTTCCGTTCTAGACCTAAAACTGCTCAAAAAGCAGTGTAAACCAGGCGGTTCCGGATGGAATCCCTCCGCTCCGTCATTGCCTCAAGGTCTCAAGGAGATTTCCTAGCATCAAGAGACATCAGGATGCTTATCTCCACGTGCCGATTGCTCCAGAGCACCAGCGTTTGCTGCGATTCGTTATAGAAAACGAGCATCTTCAGTTCGTAGACCTGCCCTTAGGTCTGGCGACAGCCCCACGGGTTTTCACCAAGGTCATGGCTGCAGTGGTAGCAGTCCTGCACTCTCAGGGTCACTCTGTGATCCCTTACTTGGACGATCTACTTGTCAACGCACCCTCTCAAGAGGCATGCCAACGCAGCCTGAACGTTGCGCTGGAGACTCTCCAGAGTTTTGGGTGGATCATCAACTTTTCAAGGTTAAATCTGACACCGACCCAATCACTGACATATCTTGGCATAGAGTTCTATACTCTCTCAGCGATAGTGAAGCTTCCGCTGGACAAACAGCGTTCACTACAGACGGGGGTGCAGTCTCTCCTTCAAGGCCAGTCACACACCTTAAGACGCCTCATGCACTTCCTAGCGAAGATGGTAGCAGCAATGGAGGCAGTCCCTTTCGCGCAGTTTCATCTGCGTCCACTTCAATGGGACATTCTCCGCCAAAGCGATGGGAAGTCGACGTCCCTAGACAGTAACGTCTCCCTTTCTCAGACGGTCAAGGACTCTCTTCAGTGGTGACTTCTTCCCACCTCATTGTCAAAAGGAAGGTCCTTCCTACCCCCATCCTGGACGGTGGTCACGACAGACGTGAGTCTGTCAGGGTGGAGAATAGTCTTTCTCCACCACAGGGCTCAGGGTACGTGGACTCAGCAGGAGTCCACCCTTCAGATCAATGTTCTGGAAATCTAAGCAGTGTATCTTGCCCTGCAAGCCTTCCAGCAGCGGCTGGAATGCAAACAGATCCGAGTTCAGTCGGACAACTCCACAGCGGTAGCATACATCAACCACCAAGGCAGAATACGCAGTCGGCAAGCCTCCCAAGAAGTCCGGCGGACTCTGATGTGGGTGGAAGACAGAGCATCCACCATATCCGCAGTTCACATCCCGGGCGTAGAAAACTGGGAAGCAGACTTCCTCAGTCGCCAGGGTATGGACGCAGGGGAATGGTCTCTGCACCCGGACGGGTTTCAGGAAATCTGGGGCCTTCGGGGGAGGCCGGACGTCGACCTAATGGCGTCTAGGCACAACACTAAGGTCACGAGTTTCATGGTGTGGTCTTACGATCAACGAGCTCTGGCGGCAGGCGCCTTAGTTCAGGATGGGTCGCAGTTCCAGCGACCCTATGTGTTTCCCCCTCTGGCACTGTTGCCCAGAGTGCTACGCAAGATCAGCTCCGATTGCCGCCGCGCCATCCTCGTCGCCCCAGACTGGCAGAGGAGGTCGTGGTACCCGGATCTGTGGCATCTCACAGTCGGCCAGCCGTGGGCACTACCAGACCGGCCAAACTTACTGTCCCAAGGGCCGTTTTCTATCTGAATCCTACGGCCCTGAACCTGACTGGGTGGCCATTGAGTCCTGGATCCTAGCGTCTTCAGGATTATCTCATGACGTCATTGCCACCATGTGGCGGGCTAGGAAGCCGACGTCTGCCAAGATCTACCACTGTACGTGGAAGATATTCTTACCTTAGGGCTCTGCTCAGGGAGTGTCTCCCTGGCCATTTGCATTGCCTACTACTTTTCTTTCCTTCCTGCAATCGGGTTGGGAAACAGGTTTGTTGCTCGGCTCCCTTAAAGGACAAGTTCCAGCGCTGTCTGTATTCTTTCAGAAGCGCCTAGCACCACTTCCTCAGGTACGCACGTTCCTGCAGGGGGTTTGTCACATTGTCCCTCCGTACTGAGGCCGTTAGACCCATGGGATCTGAACAGGGTACTAATTGCTCTCCAGAAGCCGCCCTGCGGGCCTCTGAGGGATGTTTCACTTTCTCCACTTTCACAGAAAGTGGCCCTTCTGGTAGCGGTCACGTCTCTTCGGAGAGTGTCCGAGCTAGCAGCGCGGTTATCCAAAGCTCCCTTCCTGGTGCTTCACCAAGACAAGGTAGTGCTGCGCCCGATTCCGGAGTTTCTCCCTAAGGTGGTATCCCCTTTTCATCACAATCAGGATATCTCCTTACCTTCCTTTTGTTCTTATCCATTTCATCGATATGAAATGGATTTGCATTGTTGGATCCTGGTGAAGAGCACTCAGAATCTACATTTCCCGCACGACGCCCCTGCGCCGATCGGATGCACTCTTTGTCCTTGTCACTGGTCAGCGCAAGGGGTCGCAGGCTGCCAAATCCACCCTGGCTCGATGGATCAAGGAACCAATCCTTGAAGCCTACCGTTCTGCTGGGCTTCCGGTTCCATCAGGGCTGAAGGCCCATTCTACCAGAGCCGTGGGTGCGTCCTGGGCATTACGGCACCAGGCTACGGCTCAGCAGGTGTAGCAGGCAGCTACCTGGGCGAGTCTGCACGCCTTCACCAAGCGTTATCAGGTCCATGCCTACGCTTAGGCGGATGCCAGCCTAAGTAGAAGAGTCCTGCAGGCGGCGGTTGCCCCCATGTAGGGAAGGGCTGTTTTTACAGTCCAAACTTGAGGTATTAATTTACCCACCCAGGGACTGCTTTTGGACGTCCCAATCGTCTGGGTCTCCCAATGGAGCGCCGAAGAAGAAGGGAATTTTGTTACTTACCGTAAATTCCTTTTCTTCTAGCTCCAATTGGGAGACCCAGCACCCGCCCCTGTTCCTTCGGGATTTTTGGTTGTTCGGGTACACATGTTGTTCATGTTGAATGGTTTCAGTTCTCCGATGTTCCTTCGGATTGAATTTGTTTAACCAGTTATTGGCTTTCCTCCTTCTTGCTTTTGCACTAAAACTGAAGCAGCCCGTGATCCCACGGGGGGTGTATAGGCAGAAGGGGAGGGGCCTTACACTTTTTAGTGTAATACTTTGTGTGGCCTCCGGAGGCAGTAGCTATACACCCAATCGTCTGGGTCTCCCAATTGGAGCTAGAAGAAAAGGAATTTACGGTAAGTAACAAAATTCCCTTCTTTTCATTGTCACATCTTCTCCCGTTTCTTTCAGACTAATAAACCGAGGACCAAATTACGTGTCGCACCTCTTGCCCGTGTTTCTTCTACATTCCATCGAGGGCGTGCGATCAGTCGGCTTCTGTTTGATCGATTTTATCTTAAAGAACATGGCGCAGTAAGTCTTCACTTATCTCTGTGCCGCCGTCAGGAAGCCTTAAAGGGGCGGTCTGGTTTAGAGAAAAAAAAATGTATTTTCACACATCTTATTGGGGAAATTTTGAGTGAGTAGCGGAGAATCAATATTTGGCCTCAAAGAGCGTCTCCTGCTCTGGAGGACCCGACACGTCCAGTCCAGGCCGGACACAGGCAGCCTGGTGATTGCAGCATGGTGCAGTTCTGCATTCTTCCTGTGGTGGCGCTGCAGGGAATATAAACACTTTTCCCACAGATTACAGCGGATGGACACAATATTGTCTATTTTCTGAGGGTTAATGGAGCAAATAAGAAAGGATTGTCACCCTGTAAATGGTAAAAGAAAAAGGGCCAAGAGCTGGATACAGAGGTGATATGGTCTTCGCCTCTAGAGGGCACTCTCGCCATGCGTATACTCAGTGTAGGGACTTCAGGCTCAGGGGGGTTTAAATGTCAAGATGGGACTGAGCGTAAGAACTGCGGGAACAGAGGCTGATGTATATTCCTTATTATTTCAGACTTCCTTGGTCAGGAACTCTCGCCAGCTGCCTGGAGATGAAGGTAAGAGCAGAAGTATCCAGGACCATTATGTATTCCACAGGACTATCATGGGGACAGTGACTGCACCAGCAGAATAGTGAGTGCAGCTCTGGAGTATAATACAGGAGGTAACTCAGGATCAGTAATGTAATGTATGTACACAGTGACTGCACCAGCAGAATAGTGAGTGCAGCTCTGGAGCATAATACAGGAGGTAACTCAGGATCAGTAATGTATGTACACAGTGACTGCACCAGCAGAATAGTGAGTGCAGCTCTGGAGTATAATACAGGAGGTAACTCAGGATGAGTAATGTAATGTATGTACACAGTGACTGCTCCAGCAGAATAGTGAGTGCAGCTCTGGAATATAATACAGGAGGTAACTCAGGATCAGTAATGTAATGTATGTACACAGTGACTGCACCAGCAGAATAGTGAGTGCAGCTCTGGAGTATAATACAGGAGGTAACTCAGGATCAGTAATGTATGTACACCGTGACTGCACCAGCAGAATAGTGAGTGCAGCTCTGGAGCATAATACAGGAGGTAACACAGGATCAGTAATGTATGTACACAGTGACTGCACCAGCAGAATAGTGAGTGCAGCTCTGGAGCATAATACAGGAGGTAACACAGGATCAGTAATGTATGTACACAGTGACTGCACCAGCAGAATAGTGAGTGCAGCTCTGGAGTATAATACAGTCTATAACTCGGGATCAGGAATGTAGTATATGTACACAGTGACTGCACCAGCAGAATAGTGAGTGCAGCTCTGGAGTATAATACAGCATGTAACACAGGATGAGTAATGTATGTTCACAGTGAGTGTACCAGCAGAATAGTGAGTGCAGCTCTGGAGTATAATACGGGATGTAACTCCAGATCAGTAATGTAATGTATGTACACAGTGACTGCACCAGCAGAATAGTGAGTGCAGCTCTGTAGTATAATACGGGATGTAACACAGGATGAGTAATGTATGTTCACAGTGACTGTACCAGCAGAATAGTGAGTGCAGCTCTGGAGTATAATACGGGATGTAACTCCAGATCAGTAATGTAATGTATGTACACAGTGACTGCACCAGCAGAATAGTGAGTGCAGCTCTGGAGTATAATACAGCATGTAACACAGGATGAGTAATGTATGTTCACAGTGACTGCACAAGCTGAATAGTGAGTGCAGCTCTGGAGTATAATACAGGATAACTTGACTTTTTTTTGTTACATTTATATCACCATAAACGTAATGTATATTGTAAAAATATCTTCATACAGTATCCTCCCCCCTGCTTTACACTGACTCTCTTCTCCCCGCAGGTTGTCCCCTTCACGCGCAATTTTAACATGAGCTCAGTGGAACACATACAATTGCTAGCCAATGTCAGCAGGTTGATGGGCCGCTCCTAACCCCCTGCCGGAGCCTCGTGCGGGGATACAGCGCCCCCCGTACCTGTGTGTTGCCTCCAGAGAACTGCAGCTTTGAAGTAAAATCTCTTCTGACATTTGTCGGTCGGTGCTTTATGTGTTGTTGGTTTTTTTTTTATATTCTCTCTTTCGGTTTTTACTTTCCCCCACATTCACTGCCATCTCGTGCACACAGCGAGGTTCATCATGGAGGCCGGACGCGTGCGGTGCCCGGAAACTGCAAGAAATCTGGACAATGCGGATTAGGATCCATAATCAGCGGCCGATGGCATAAGTCTGGGTGACATTCATTTAGTTGAGTGTGTCCCTGGCAGGCGCGGCGCTGGCACGCAGGACGGACAGCCGGGGCTTCAGCATTAAGCGCTGCCATTTTTTTTAGAATGTTTTACTATCAATTTTTTATTACAGCGATTGTCTCCTATTGTACGGCGCGATTGCTCCTCCTGTTAGAAGACAATGACTTCTATCCTCGCTCCTCCGCCCCGAAAAAATGTTCTATATCCACTTTTATGCCCCTCTTTTTTGTCTTTTTTTGAAAGAAGATCAGCCCGGTCCACCCTGGAACTTTGAATTGTAACGTCGCTCTGTAACTCTTCCTGGAAATTCCAATCATCTGCCAGCATCACTGGCTTGAATTCTGCTTAAACGTCATTGTTGCGGTGAGGCACATGCTCCAGATATGGCGCCACGCCGTCTACTCAAAAGAGAGGCAGACAGGAGGAGGTGTGCAGGGCTATGATTCGGCTGCTATGGACTACCAATATGGCTGCTGGACCTTTTACTCGCTGGGTGTTACCGTTCCTCTGGTGGGAGGGGTGTTACCGTTCCCTCTGGTGGGAGGGGTGTTACCGTTCCCTCTGGTGGGAGGGGTGTTACCGTTCCCTCTGGTGGGAGGGGTGTTACCGTTCCTCCTGGTGGGAGGGGTGTTACCGTTCCTCTGGTGGGAGGGGTGTTACCGTTCCTCCTGGTGGGAGGGGTGTTACCATTCCTCCTGGTTGGAGGGGTGTTACCGTTCCTCCTGGTTGTAGGGGTGTTACCGTTCCTCCTGGTGGGAGGGGTGTTACCGTTCCTCTGGTGGGAGGGGTGTTACCGTTCCTCCTGGTGGGAGGGGTGTTACAGTTCCTCCTGGTGGGAGGGGTGTTACCGTTCCTCCTGGTGGGAGGGGTGTTACCGTTCCTCCTGGTGGGAGGGGTGTTACCGTTCCTCCTGGTGGGAGGGGTGTTACCGTTCCTCCTGGTGGGAGGGGTGTTACCGTTCCTCCTGGTGGGAGGGGTGTTACCGTTCCTCCTGGTGGGAGGGGTGTTACCGTTCCTCCTGGTGGGAGGGGTGTTACCGTTCCTCCTGGTGGGAGGGGTGTTACCGCTCCTTTGGTTGGAGGGGTGTGAACCAGCAATCTGTCCAATCAGAGTTGTCATTGTCAATTGGGCGTAACGCTATACGCCCATGAGGACACGCCCATGAGGACACGCCCAGCGCATTCATACATTTCCAGGAGGTGTAACAGAGGGACGACACAATGAAAATGCTCCCGACTCACTATTTCATGGGGGAAAAACACAAGTATTTATTAAACCCAGACCCCGATCAGGACAATATTAACTTTGCCTCCATTTTTTTTTTTTTTTTACAGGCGCTAGCCCATTAGCACTTTATCACTTTTTGCTAGCCATATATATCCATTACCCCCTTTTTTATAGCTGTGAAGTTAAGTGTCTTCTGTGCTGGATGTGATGTGGACGTTCCTCTGTGGCTGTGGTCAGAGCGCCCCCTTTATGACCGTGGTCAGTGGTGGAACTGTCCCGGAGGACGTCGCCATATTTCTGCATTTGGAAGTAGACGAAGGACAACACCGGCATCCCCCCGAGGGTCGGCATCAACGGAGACCATTTCCGTCTTGGAGCAGACGGCGGACTTGGAGACGGTGGCGGTCATCCTCCTCCTCCTCAATCGTTACCAACCAGTATAATTTAAGCAAAGCCAATACGGAGCGGAGGAACCGGACTGGGGCGCGTTACACTGGGGTCACCTCTGATACCATTCACTTAATAGTTGCAAGTTATGTTGCTTCCTTCCCTTCTTGTCTACTCTAGTCACAGCCAAAGCTGCATTGAAATTAAAAAAAAAAAAAAAAGTTTCGTACTCCTCACCTGACATTTGCTGCTGGATCAGCGACATCTGAGTCTGTGCATCCAAAATTGGGTCTAGAAGAACAACAGGTACAATTTTGAGTGCAGCTCTGGGTGTGACTGGAGCACAAGGATGAAGACCGCAAAGGATGAGCAGTAGATCAGATCACATCTGCCAGACGTGGACCTGCACTTACCTGCCCTCGGGGGTGTCCGGTGATGAGGCGCGCTCAGGGGATCCCCTGTATTAATTTTTCCCTCTTGTGTCCATTGTACAGATCATTATATATATATATGTATGTGTATGTTTAGAATTGTATAAATAAAGGTGAGTTTAAAGAAAACTTGAGTATCTGGTGACAATGGCGCCCGTCAGGGGTGGGATACGAAGTCAGTATGGATGAGCGAGCACTGCCATGCTCGGGTGCTGGGTACTCGAAACGAGGAGTCGGATGCTTGAACCGGATATAATGGATGTCAATGGGGAACTTGACCGTTTTTCCAGAAGATCTTCCGGAAATATTGTCGAGTCCCCCATTGATTTCCATTATAATCGGGTACACAAGTCAAGCCCGTCCGAGCATCCAAATGCTCATTACGAGTCACAATTACCCGAGCATGGTAGTGCCCGCTCATATCTTACGGTATGGAAATGTGCAAGAGTAGAGATCAGGACAGAGCAGCAGGTCTTGTGGGCTGTTCCCGGTATATGGCAGGTCTTGTGGAGTGTTCCCGGTATACACAGGTCTTCTGGGGTGTTCCCGATATACGGCAGGTCTTGTGGGGTGCTCCCGGTATACGGCGCGTCTTGTGGGGGTATTTCTTCGGCGCTCCATTGGGAGACCCAGACGATTGGGTGTATAGCTACTGCCTCCGGAGGCCACACAAAGTATTACACTAAAAAGTGTAAGGCCCCTCCCCTTCTGCCTATACACCCCCCGTGGATCACGGGCTGCTTCAGTTTTATGCTTTGTGCGAAGGAGGTCAGACATCCACGCATAGCTCCACTGTTTTTAGTCAGCAGCAGCTGCTGACTATGTCGGATGGAAGAAAAGAGGGCCCATACTAGGGCCCCCAGCATGCTCCCTTCTCACCCCACTTTAGTCGGGTGTTTGTTAAGGTTGAGGTACCCATTGCGGGTACGGAGGCTGGAGCCCACATGCTGTTTTCCTTCCCCATCCCCCCTCGGGGCTCTGGGTGAAGTGGGATCTTACCGGTCTCCAGGCACTGAGACCGGGCTCCATCCACAGACCCGGAGATCCTGCTGGATATGGAGCTGGGTATCGTCAGGGACAGGGCCCTGCTACATTAAGGTACTCTGTGTCTCCGTACACATCGCGCACACACACACCAGCATTGCTGGGAGTGCTAGTGCGCCGGGGACAACAGCGCGGAGCGCTTGTGCTATTATTCACTGCAGCTTAGCTGAGTGAATTTATGTGTTAGAAACTGCCGCGCCGGCCGCTGCGGGGTGTTTTACACTGTGGCGCGGCTGGGACTTGTGGTGCGCCGGGGACTTCCGCGCTGGCCGTGCACATAGGACGGCCGCGCTTATTACTCGAGTCCCCGGCTTTGCGGCCTAGTTTTCACTTCGTTCCCGCCCCCAGCCCTGCCAGTCAGGGGAGGGGCGGGACGCTGTACAGACAGTCAGCGCCGAGAGCTGGAGTCTGCTTTGCATTCTCCAGCCCCCTTCACTGGACACAGTGGGACGCCAGTTTCCCGCTCTTGTCTGGGGCACGCCCACGGCCCGCCCCTCTTCACAAGACGCCGGCAGCCATTCCTGCACGCAGTCTGGGCTGGAGAAGGGAGACAAGCTCTGGGCAACCAGTCACAGGATCGGGCGACCACACACCCGCCTTTGGGCGGGCGGTAAGCAGCACCTGAAGTGCTGACCCCACTAACGCCATTTGTACTTTATGCCTAGATGGCTAGACTACAGCAGCAAAAAGCAAGGGTGCTAAGGCACAGGCTTTCTAGGCTGCTTGTATTGCATGTGCTGAAGTGTTCATTTGTACTTTATGCTGGTATGCTATACACTGCACTGTACGGTCGCTATTCTTGGCTATATACTCCTAGATGGCTGGACAACAGCAGCAAAAAAGCAAGGGTGCTAAGGCACAGGCTTTCTATGCTGCTTGTACGGCATGTGCTGAAGTGTTCATTTGTACTTTCTGCTTGTATGCTGTACATTGTACTGTACGGTCGCTATTCTTGGCTATATGCTTCTAGATGGCTAGACAACAGCAGCAAAAAAGAAAGGGTGCCAAGGCACAGGCTTTCTATGCTGCTTGTACTGCACGTGATACTGTTCCACACGGCAGGTTCCACTGTCCCCATTGTGTGCAATGCTCCCCCGTAGCATTTGGTCAGCCGGGGTCTCTGCTAGAGGTGGCTAAAGGAACCACCTGTGAACCCTGTCCAGGGACAGGGACGGAGTTGCAGTTTCGGCTGATAGGTCTGTGACTGTGACTAACATCTTAGAGACTTTGCAGTCCAGACGGACCATGGGCAATGTTGATACGCCCTCATTTGGAACAAATCAGTGCTCCGGGGGGGGTCCCATGCATCCCAGGGCGCAGGCTCTGACACGGACGACAGTCCCAGACAGTCTAAGCGAGCTCGCTGGGAGCGGCACTCGGCTTCATCACTGGTTAGGGTCCCAGCGGGACTCTCTGTATGATGAGGCAGACGTAGCTGATCAGGACTCTGATCCTGAGACCGCTCTCAATCCGGATACTCCGGATGGTGACGCCATAGTGAATGATCTTCTAGCGTCCATCAAGGGAATGTTGGATATTTCTCCCTCAGCTCCTCCGGTGGAGGAGTCAGCTTCACAGCAGGAGAAATCCCTTTTCAGTATCTCAAGCGTATATTGAGTACTTTTCTGGCCACTCTGACTTCAGAGAAGCAATCCGGAAACACCACACTTATCCAGATAAGCGTTCTCCAATCGTATTAAGGATACACGTTATCCTTTTTTCTCCCTGACGTGGTCAAGCGCTGGACCCAGTGTCCAAAGGTGGATTCCCCTATCTCCAGGCTTGCGGCTAGATCCATAGTTGCAGTGGAAGATGGGACTTCACTTAAAGATGCCATTGACAGACAGGTGGTCCTCTGGTTGAATTCTGTCCATGAAGCTATCGGCGTGTCGGTTGCTCCGGCATTCGCAGCCGTATGGGCATTCCAAGCTTTTTCAGCTGGTCTTGCGCACGTGGACACTGTCACATGTACATCTGTGCCGCAGATGGCGTCCTTAACCTCGCAATGTCTGCATTGCGACTTACGCTATTAATGCTGTCCTGCACTCTACGAGCCGTACGTCAGTGGCGTCCGCCAACTCCGTGGTTTTACGCAGAGCCTTGTGGTTGAGGGAATGGAAAGCAGATTCTGCTTCCAAAAAAGTGCTTAACCAGTTTGCCGTTATCTGGTGACAGACTGTTTGGTGAGCGATTGGATGAAATCATTAAACAGTCCAAGGGTAAGGACTCTTCCTTACACCAGCCCAGATCAAACAACACCAACAGAGGAAGGGAGAGTCGAGGTTTCGGTCCTTCCCAGGCTCGGGCAGGTCCCAATTGTCCTCGTCCAAAAGGACTCAAAAAGCTCAGAGAGGCGCAGATTCCTGGCAGGCTCAATCACGCCCAAGGAAGGCAGCCGGAGGAACCGCTACCAAGGCGGTTTCCTCATGACGTTCAGCTCTCTCTCTCCGCATCCGCGGTCGGTGGCAGACTCTCCCGCTTTGGCGACATTTAGCTGCCACAGGTCAAAGACCGGTGGGTCAGAGACATTTTGTCTCACGTGTACAGGATAGAGTTCTGTTCTCGTCCTCCGACTAGATTTTCAGAACTTCCTCACCTCCCGACCGAGCCGATGCTCTTCTGCAGGCAGAAGGAGTGGTAATCCCTGTTCCTCCTCAGGAACAAGATACGGTTTTTACTCCAATCTGGTTGTGGTACCAAAAAACGACGGCTCTTCCGTTCCGTTTTGGACCTAAACCTGCTCAACAAGCACGTGAAAACCAGGCGGTTCCGGATGGAATCCCTCCGCTCCGTCATTGCCTCCATATCTCAAGGAGATTTCCTAGCGTCAATAGACATCAGGATGCTTATCTCCACGTGCCGATTGCTCCAGAGCACCGGTGTTGGCTACGATTCGTTATTGAAGACGAGCATCTTCAGTTCGTAGCCCTGCCCTTCGGTCTGGCGACAGCCCCACGGCTTTTCACAAGTTCATGGCAGCAGTGGGAGTAGTCCTGCACTCTCAGGGTCACTCTGTGATCCCTTACTTGGACGATCTACTTGTCAAGGCACCCTCTCAAGAGGCATGCCAACACAGCCTGAACGTGGCGCTGGAGACTCTCCAGAGTTTCGGGTGGATCATAAACTTTTCAAAGTTAAATCTGACACCTACCCAATCGCTGACATATCTTGGCATGGAGCTTCACACTCTCTCAGCGATAGTGAAGCTTCCGCTGGACATACAGCGTTCACTACAGACGGGGGTGCAGTCTCTCCTTCAAGGCCAGTCACACCCCTTAAGACGCCTCATGCAGAGGCAGTCCTTTTCGCGCAGTTTTATCTGCGTCCACTTCTATAGGACATTCTTCGCCAATGGGATGGGAAGTCAACGTCCCTAGACAGGAACGTACCCCTTTCTCAGACGGGCAAGGACTCTCTTCAGAGGAGTCCACCCCTCAGATCAATGTTCTGGAAATCTGGGCAGGGTATCTTGCCCTGCAAGCCTTCCAGCAGAGGCTGGAAGGCAAACAGATCCGAATTCAGTCGGACAACTTCGCAGCGGTGGCATACATCAACCACCAAGGCGGAACACGCAGTCGGCAAGCCTCCCAGGAAGTCCGGCGGCTTCTGATGTGGGTGGAAGACAGAGCATACACCATATCCGCAGTTCACATCCGGGGCGTAGAAAACTGGGAAGCAGACTTCCTCAGTCGCCAGGGCATGGACGCAGGGGAATGGTCTCTGCACCCGGACGGGTCTCAAGAAATCTGTAGCCGCTGGGGGAGGCCGGACGTCGACCTAATGGCGTCTCGGCACAACAACAAGGGCCCGTTTTTCATGGCGCGGTCTCACGATCAAAGAGCTCTGGCGGCAGGCGCCTTAGTTCAGGATTGGTCGCAGTTCCAGCTACCCTATGTGTTTCCCCCTCTGACACTGTTGCCCAGAGGGCTACGCAAGATCAGCTCCGATTGCCGCCGCGCCATCCTCGTCGCCCCAGACTGGCCGAGGAGGTCGTGGTACCTGCATCTGTGGCATCTCACGGTCGGCCAACCGTGGGCACTACCAGACCGGCCAGACTTACTGTCCCAAGGGCCGTTTTTTCCATCTGAATTCTACAGCCCTGAACCTGACTGGTGGCTATTGATTCCTGGATCCTAGCGTCTTCAGGATTATCTCAAGACGTCATTGTCACCATGAGACGGGCTAGGAAGCCGACGTCTGCCGAGATCCACCACAAGACGTGGAAGATATTCTTCTCTTAGTGCTCTGCTCAGGGAGTGTCTCCCTGGACATTTGCATTGCCTACTTTTCCTTCCTTCCTGCAATCTGGTTTGGGAAAAGGTTTGTCGCTCGGCTCCCTTAACGGACGAGTCCCAGCGCTGTCTGTATTCTTTCAGAAGCGCATAGGGCGACTTCCTCAGGTACGGACGTTCCTGCAGGGGGTTTGTCACATTGTCCCTCCGTACAAGAGGCCGTTAGACCCATGGGATCTGAACAGGGTACTAATTGCTCTCCAGGAGCCGCCCTTTGAGCCTCTGAGGGATGTTTCACTTTCTCGACTTTCACAGAAAGTGGCCTTTTTGGTAGCGGTCACGTCTCTTCAGAGAGTGTCCGAGCTCACAGCGCGGTCATCCAAAGCTCCCTTCTTGGTGTTTCACCAAGACAAGGTAGGCTGCGCCTGATTCCGGGGTTTCTCCCTAAGGTGGTATCCCCCTTTTCATCTCAGTCAGGATATCTCCTTACCTTCCTTTTGTCCTCATCCAGTTCATCGATATGAATTGGATTTGTATTTGTTGGATCTGATGAGAGCGCTCAGAATCTACATTTCCCGCACGGCGCCACTGCGCCGCTCGGATGCACCCTTTGTACTTGTCGCTGGTCAGCGCAAAGGGTCGCAGGCTTCCAAATCCACCCTGGCTCGATGGATCAAGGAACCAATTCTTGAAGCCTACCGTTCTGCTGGGCTTCCGGTTCCATCAGGGCTGAAGGCCCATTCTACCAGAGCCGTGGGTGCGTCCTGGACATTACGGCACCAGGCTACGGCTCAGCAGGTGTGCCAGGCGGCTACCTGGGCGAGTCTGCACACCTTCACCAAGCGTTATCAGGTGCATGCCTACGCTTAGGCGGATGCCAGCCTAGGTAGAAGAGTCCTGCAGGCGGCGGTTGCCTCCATGTAGGGAAGGGCTGTTTTTACAGTCCAAACTTGAGGTATTAATTTACCCACCCAGGGACTGCTTTTGGACGTCCCAATCGTCTGGGTCTCCCAATGGAGCGCCGAAGAAGAAGGGAATTTTGTTACTTACCGTAAATTCCTTTTCTTCTAGCTCCAATTGGGAGACCCAGCACCCGCCCCTGTTCCTTCGGGATTTTTTGGTTGTTCGGGTACACATGTTGTTCATGTTGAATGGTTTCAGTTCTCCGATGTTCCTTCGGATTGAATTGTTTAACCAGTTATTGGCTTTCCTCCTTCTTGCTTTTGCACTAAAACTGAAGCAGCCCGTGATCCACGGGGGGTGTATATGCAGAAGGGGAGGGGCCTTACACTTTTTAGTGTAATACTTTGTGTGGCCTCCGGAGGCAGTAGCTATACACCCAATCGTCTGGGTCTCCCAATTGGAGCTAGAAGAAAAGGAATTTACGGTAAGTAACAAAATTCCCTTCTTCTGGTATGCACAGATCTTGTGGGGTGTTCCCGGTATACAAAGGTCTTGTGGGGTGTTCCCGGTATACGGAAGGTCTTGTGGGGTGTTCCCGGTATACGGCAGATCTTGTGGGGTGTTCCCGATATACACAGGTCTTGTGGGGTATTCCCAGTATACGGCAGGTCTTGTGGGGTGCTCCCGGTATACGGCGCGTCTTGTGGGGGTATTTCTGGTATTAATTAGTTCAATTATTCCAATTTTTTAAGATTTTTATTTTGTATAAATCAAGACTACATACCACCAACGTGCAGATATATCCATAAGTACTAGACCAGTGGTCGCATATATAAAATACACAGACAATATGTACAATAACCATATACAGTTGTCAAAAAGTGAAGGTTCACAGAAAATGGGAATAGAGTCAGAGCCCAACTTATCCTTGGGACCATACAGACTGGTTCAGGCAGCGCCACACAGTATGGAAGTAAGGAAGATTTCAATCCTTATAAGTCGAAGGAAGTATATGGGGGAACTCTCCAGCAATTTCCTTTGTATTAATAGAGGTGAGCCTTCAATTTCATAGATTGGATAATCTCCACCTCAAACAGGTTATCTCCACCTCAACGCGTTTCCCCATACAACACAAGCGTATGGTTCATCAGGAGGCTACAAGATAAACACACTAAATCAGCAACTAAGACTTACAATAAGACAGACATTTTTAAACATAAACACCACATGTGGTATGGAGCGTTTGATAGAGTATAATAAAGTACTTGCCCAACGAGATATAGTTGTCAGATATGCAGGTTCATGGCGCCATCAGCAGGGATCCATAGTAGACAGACAATGCTGAAGATGTAACACTACCATAGTCCAGGTGGTGTTTATGTTTAAAAATGTCTGTCTTATTGTAAGTCTTGGTTGCTGATTTAGTGTGTTTATCTTGTAGCCTCCTGATGAACCATCTATTAATACAAAGGAAATTGCTGGAGAGTTCCCCCATATACTTCCTTCGACTTATAAGGATTGAAATCTTCCTTACTTCCATACTGTGTGGCGCTGCCTGAACCAGTCTGTATGGTCCCAAGGATAAGTTGGGCTCTGACTCTATTCCCATTTTCTGTGAACCTTCACTTTTTGACAACTGTATATGGTTATTGTACATATTGTCTGTGTATTTTATATATGCGACCACTGGTCTAGTACTTATGGATATATCTGCACGTTGGTGGTATGTAGTCTTGATTTATACAAAATAAAAATCTTAAAAAATTGGAATAATTGAACTAATTACTATTTAATAATATTCCTGGGACGGTTTTGTCCAATTAGTGTACTGGTATTTCTGGTATGCACAGATCTTGTATAGTGTTCCCGGTATACAAAGGTCTTGTGGGGTGTTCCCGGTATACGGCAGGTCTTGTGGGGTGTTCCCGGTATACGGCAGATCTTGTGGGGTGTTCCCGGTATACACAGGTCTTGTGTGGTGTTCCCGATATACACAGGTCTTGTGTGGTGTTCCCGGTATACGGCAGGTCTTGTGGGGTGTTCCCAGTATACGGCAGGTCTTGTGGGGTGCTCCCGGTATACGGCGCGTCTTGTGGGGGTATTCCTGGTATACACAGATCTTGTGGGGTGTTCCCGGTATACACAGATCTTGTGGGGTGTTCCCGGTATACGGCAGATCTTGTGGAGTGTTCCCGGTATACACAGGTCTTGTGTGGTGTTCCCGATATACACAGGTCTTGTGTGGTGTTCCCGATATACACAGGTCTTGTGTGGTGTTCCCGGTATACGGCAGGTCTTGTGGGGTGTTCCCAGTATACGGCAGGTCTTGTGGGGTGCTCCCGGTATACGGCGCGTCTTGTGGGGGTATTCCTGGTATACACAGATCTTGTGGGGTGTTCCCGGTATACACAGATCTTGTGGGGTGCTCCCGGTATACGGCAGGTCTTGTGGGGTGTTCCCGGTATACGGCAGGTCTTGTGGGGTGTTCCCGGTATACGGCAGGTCTTGTGGGGTCTTCCCGGTATACGGCAGGTCTTGTGGGGTGCTCCCGGTATACGGCAGGTCTTGTGGGGTGTTCCCGGTATACGGCAGGTCTTGTGGGGTGTTCCCGGTATACGGCAGGTCTTGTGGAGTGTTCCCGGTATACGGCAGGTCTTGTGGAGTGTTCCCGGTATACACAGGTCTTGTGTGGTGTTCCCGATATACACAGGTCTTGTGGGGTGTTCCCGGTATACGGCAGGTCTTGTGGGGGTATTTCTGGTATACACAGATCTTGTGGGGTGTTCCCGGTATACGGCAGGTCTTGTGGGGTGTTCCCGGTATACGGCAGGTCTTGTGGGGTGTTCCCGGTATACGGCAGGTCTTGTGGGGTGTTCCCGGTATACGGCAGGTCTTGTGGGGTGTTCCCGGTATACGGCAGGTCTTGTGGGGTGTTCCCGGTATACGGCAGGTCTTGTGGGGTGTTCCCGGTATACGGCAGGTCTTGTGTGGTGTTCCCGGTATACACAGGTCTTGTGTGGTGTTCCCGATATACACAGGTCTTGTGGGGTGTTCCCGGTATACGGCAGGTCTTGTGGGGTGTTCCCGGTATACGGCAGGTCTTGTGGGGTGTTCCCGGTATACGGCAGGTCTTGTGGGGTGTTCCCGGTATACGGCAGGTCTTGTGGAGTGTTCCCGGTATACACAGGTCTTGTGTGGTGTTCCCGATATACACAGGTCTTGTGGGGTGTTCCCGGTATACGGCAGGTCTTCTGGGGTGTTCCCAGTATACGGCAGGTCTTGTGGGGTGCTCCCGGTATACGGCGCGTCTTGTGGCGGTATTTCTGGTATACACAGATCTTGTGGGGTGTTCCCGGTATACACAGATCTTGTGGGGTGCTCCTGGTATACGGCAGGTCTTGTGGGGTGTTCCTGGTATACGGCAGGTCTTGTGGGGTGTTCCCGGTATACGGCAGGTCTTGTGGGGTGTTCCCGGTATACGGCAGGTCTTGTGGGGTGTTCCCGGTATACACAGGTCTTGTGGGGTGTTCCCGGTATACGGTAGGTCTTGTGGGGTGTTCCCAGTATACAGCAGGTCTTGTGGGGTGTTCCCGTTATACACAGGTCTTGTGGGGTGCTCCCGGTATACGGCAGGTTTTGTGGGGGTGCTCCCGGTATACGGCAGGTCTTGTGGGGTGTTCCCGGTATACGGCAGGTCTTGTGGGGTGTTCCCGGTATACGGCAGGTCTTGTGGGGTGTTCCCGGTATACGGCAGGTCTTGTGGGGTGTTCCCGGTATACGGCAGGTCTTTTGGGGTGTTCCCGGTATACGGCAGGTCTTGTGGGGTGTTCCTGGTATACGGCAGGTCTTGTGGGGTGTTCCTGGTATACGGCAGGTCTTGTGGGGTGTTCCCGGTATACGGCAGGTCTTGTGGGGTGTTCCCGGTATACGGCAGGTCTTGTGGGGTGTTCCCGGTATACACAGGTCTTGTGGGGTGTTCCCGGTATACGGTAGGTCTTGTGGGGTGTTCCCAGTATACAGCAGGTCTTGTGGGGTGTTCCCGTTATACACAGGTCTTGTGGGGTGCTCCCGGTATAACGGCAGGTTTTGTGGGGGTGCTCCCGGTATACGGCAGGTCTTGTGGGGTGTTCCCGGTATACGGCAGGTCTTGTGGGGTGTTCCCGGTATACGGCAGGTCTTGTGGGGTGTTCCCGGTATACGGCAGGTCTTGTGGGGTGTTCCCGGTATACGGCAGGTCTTTTGGGGTGTTCCCGGTATACGGCAGGTCTTGTGGGGTGTTCCTGGTATACGGCAGGTCTTGTGGGGTGTTCCCGGTATACGGCAGGTTTTGTGGGGTGTTCCCGGTATACGGCAGGTCTTGTGGGGTGTTCCCGGTATACGGCAGGTCTTGTGGGGTGTTCCCGGTATACGGCAGGTCTTGTGGAGTGTTCCCGGTATACACAGGTCTTGTGTGGTGTTCCCGATATACACAGGTCTTGTGGGGTGTTCCCGGTATATGGCAGGTCTTGTGGGGTGTTCCCGGTATACACAGGTCTTGTGGGGTGTTCCCGGTATACGGCAGGTCTTGTGGGGTGTTCCCAGTATACAGCAGGTCTTGTGGGGTGTTCCCGGTATACACAGGTCTTGTGGGGTGCTCCCAGTATACGGCAGGTCTTGTGGGGGTGCTCCCGGTATACGGCAGGTCTTGTGGGGTGCTCCCGGTATACGGCAGGTCTTGTGGGGTGCTCCCGGTATACGGCAGGTCTTGTGGGGTGCTCCCGATATACACAGATCTTGTGGGGTGTTCCCGGTATACGGCAGGTCTTGTGGGGTGTTCCCGGTATACGGCAGGTCTTGTGGGGTGTTCCCGGTATACACAGGTCTTGTGGGGTGTTCCCGGTATACGGCAGGTCTTGTGGGGTGTTCCCGGTATACGGCAGGTCTTGTGGGGTGTTCCCGGTATACGGCAGGTCTTGTGGGGTGTTCCCGGTATACACAGGTCTTGTGGGGTGTTCCCGGTATACGGTAGGTCTTGTGGGGTGTTCCCAGTATACAGCAGGTCTTGTGGGGTGTTCCCGTTATACACAGGTCTTGTGGGGTGCTCCCGGTATACGGCAGGTTTTGTGGGGGTGCTCCCGGTATACGGCAGGTCTTGTGGGGGGTTCCCGGTATACGGCAGGTCTTGTAGGGTGTTCCCGGTATACGGCAGGTCTTGTGGGGTGCTCCCGGTATACGGCAGGTCTTGTGGGGTGTTCCCGGTATATGGCAGGTCTTGTGGGGTGCTCCCGGTATATGGCAGGTCTTGTGGGGTGCTCCCCGTGGTTGGGGCGGGTCTTGTGGGGTGCTCCCCGTGGTTGGGGGCGGGTCTTGTGGGGTGCGCCCCGTGGTTGGGGCGCTCCCCGTGGTTGGGGCGGGTCTGGTGGGGTGCTCCCAGTGGTTGGGGCGGGTCTGGTGGGGTGCTCCCCGTGGTTGGGGCGGGTCTGGTGGGGTGCTCCCCGTGGTTGGGGCGGGTCTGGTGGGGTGCTCCCCGTGGTTGGGGCGGGTCTGGTGGGGTGCTCCCCGTGGTTGGGGCGGGTCTGGTGGGGTGCTCCCCGTGGTTGGGGTGGGTCTGGTGGGGTGCTCCCCGTGGTTGGGGCGGGTCTGGTGGGGTGCTCCCCGTGGTTGGGGCGGGTCTGGTGGGGTGCTCCCCGTGGTTGGGGCGGGTCTGGTGGGGTGCTCCCCGTGGTTGGGGCGGGTCTGGTGGGAGGCTCCCCGTGTTTGGGGCGGGTCTTGTGGAGTATTGGTAGAAGGCATCTGATCTGATGAATCCAGTTATGCATCATGAGGACGAGCGGTTCTTGTGCAGCACTTTCCTGGGATGAGATGGTAACAGGACTCCCTATGGGAAGGAAAAAAACAAGCCTTATGATGGGCAATGTTCTGCTGGAACCACGTGTCGTGGCTGGAGGTTTCTCTAACATATTGGAAGAGACCTACTCCATGTTTTAACACTAGGCCTGCTGGGCAGTGTGCACCAACCTCCTGCTGCTTGTATTGGTACAATTAAGTGACCGTTTGATTACATTACACTTATAGATATCCATGGAGCCTCTGAGGAAGCTGTAATAAGTTGTGAAACTCCTGGAGCATCTACCTCTCCTAGCCTCTGTCTTACTGGCCCCCACTTTGGGTACACACCACCAACGTATAGCACTTTGCAGCTTACTGAATATCACACTTTGCTCTTTTTCTTGGCTCAGGATCTTCAGACCAGATGATGAATTAGGGGGCAGCACAGGGGGGGATGTGTCTGGGGTGCTCCGCCTCAGCCGCTGGCCATTGTAATTCCATGTTTGAGAACCTTAATCTTTGATTTGCATCCTGTACGTCTCTAATCGCAGTCATGTCCTCGCCTGTGCCTGGTCCCCTCCCCCCCCCCCCCCCTGTGCCTGGTCCCCTCCCCCCCCCCCTGTGCCTGGTAGCCCCCCCCCCCCCTGTGCCTGGTCCCCTCCCCTGTGCCTGGTCCCCTCCCCCTCCCTGTGCCTGGTCCCCTCCCCCCCCCTGTACCTGGTCCCCTCCCCCCCCCCCCTGTGCCCGGTCCCCTCCCCCCCCTGTGCCTGGTCCCCTCCCCCCCCCCGTGCCTGGTCCCCTCCCCCTCCCCTGTGCCTGGTCCCCTCCCCCCCCTTTGTGCCTGGTCCCCTCCCCCCCCCCTGTGCCCGGTCCCCTCCCCCCCGTGCCTGGTCCCCTCCCCCCCGTGCCTGGTCCCCTCCCCCCCGTGCCTGGTCCCCTCCCCCCCCCCTGTGCCTGGCCCCCTCCCCCTCCCCCCCCCCCTGTGCCTGGTCCCCTCCCCCCCCCCTGTGCCTGGTCCCCTCCCCCCCCCCTGTGCCTGGTCCCCTCCCCCCCCCCCTGTGCCTGGTCCCCTCCCCCCCCCCCCGTGCCTGGTCTCCTCCCCCCTCCCCCTGTGCCTGGTCCCCCCCTCCCCCCCCCCTGTGCCTGGTCCCCTCCCCTCCCCCCCCCCTGTGCCTGGTCCCCCCCCCTCCCCCCCCCTGTGCCTGGTCCGCCCCCTCCCCCCCCCCCCTGTGCCTGGTCCCCTCCCCCCCCCCCTGTGCCTGGTCCCCTCCCCTCCCCCCTCCCCCCCCCCTGTGCCTGGTCCCCTCCCCTCCCCCCCCCCCCTGTGCCTGGTCCCCTCCCCTCCCCTCCCCCCCCCTGTGCCTGGTCCCCTCCCCCCCCTGTGCCTGGTCCTCCCCCCTGTGCCTGGTCCTCCCCCCTGTGCCTGGTCCTCCCTGTGCATGCCTCGCCGTATTATGTATGCAGCTTATGCCAGATCCACATTATACGAGGGATATAAAATAAATCTCAATATCTAGTAAGGATTACATCTTTCTGAAGGGAAAGTCTGTTTATCCCACTAAGTACCCCCAACTGGGAAACACACGAGCTCCTCCAAATGCTGCTGACCGCTAAACCTTCATATAAAGAGATAGATAAAGATATAATCAGGAGGCAGTATAATAGTAGTTATATTCTTGTACATAGGGGCAGTATTATAGTAGATATATTCTTGTACATAGGACGCAGTATTATAGTAGTTATATTCTTGTACATAGGGGCAGTATTATAGTAGTTATATTCTTGTACATAGGGGCAGTATTATAGTAGTTATATTCTTGTACATAGGGGGCAGTATTATAGTAGTTATATTCTTGTACATAGGGGCAGTATTATAGTAGTTATATTGTATATAGGAGCAGTATTATAGTAGTTATATTCTTGTACATAGGAGCAGTATTATAGTAGTTATATTCTTGTACATAGGGGGCAGTATTATAGTAGTTATATTCTTGTACATAGGGGCAGTATTATAGTAGTTATATTCTTGTACATAGGGGGCAGTATTATAGTAGTTATATTCTTGTACATAGGGGCAGTATTATAGTAGTTATATTCTTGTACATAGGGGGCAGTATTATAGTAGATATATTCTTGTACATAGGAGCAGTATTATAGTAGTTATATTCTTGTACATAGGGGCAGTATTATAGTAGTTATATTCTTGTACATAGAGG
This sequence comes from Anomaloglossus baeobatrachus, assembly GCF_048569485.1. NCBI lineage: Eukaryota > Metazoa > Chordata > Amphibia > Anura > Aromobatidae > Anomaloglossus > Anomaloglossus baeobatrachus. The sequence goes on along the minus strand of NC_134359.1, from coordinate 286,103,382 downwards.
CAGTATTATAGTAGTTATATTCTTGTACATAGGAGCAGTATTATAGTAGTTATATTCTTGTACATAGGGGGCAGTATTATAGTAGTTATATTCTTGTACATAGAGGCAGTATTATAGTAGTTATATTCTTGTACATAGGGGCGGTATTATAGTAATTATATAGTTGTATATAGGGGGCAGTATTATAGTAGTTATATTCTTGTACATAGGGGGCAGTGTTATAGTAGTTTTATTCTTGTACATAGGGGGCAGTATTATAGTAGTTATATTCTTGTACATAGAGGCAGTATTATAGTAGTTATATTCTTGTACATAGGGGGCAGTATTATAGTAGTTATATTCTTGTACATAGGGGCAATATTATAGTAGTTATATTCTTGTACATAGGGGCGGTATTATAGTAATTATATAGTTGTATATAGGGGGCAGTATTATAGTAGTTATATTCTTGTACATAGGGGGCAGTGTTATAGTAGTTTTATTCTTGTACATAGGGGGCAGTATTATAGTAGTTATATTCTTGTACATAGAGGCAGTATTATAGTAGTTATATTCTTGTACATAGGGGGCAGTATTATAGTAGTTATATTCTTGTACATAGGGGCAATATTATAGTTGTTATATTCTTGTACATAGGGGGCAGTATTATAGTAGTTATATTCTTGTACATAGGGGCAGTATTATAGTAGTTATATTCTTGTACATAGGGGCAGTATTATAGTAGTTATATTCTTGTACATAGGGGGCAGTATTATAGTAGTTATATTCTTGTACATAGGGGGCAGTATTATAGTAGTTAAATTTTTGTACATAGGGGGCAGTATTATAGTAGTTATATTCTTGTACATAGGGGCAGTATTATAGTAGTTATATTCTTGTACATAGGGGGCAGTATTATAGTAGTTATATTCTTGTACATAGGGGCAATATTATAGTAGTTATATTCTTGTACATAGGGGGCAGTATTATAGTAGTTATATTCTTGTACATAGGGGCAGTATTATAGTAGTTATATTCTTGTACATAGGAGCAGTATTATAGTAGTTATATTCTTGTACATAGGGGCAGTATTATAGTAGTTATATTCTTGTACATAGGGGGCAGTATTATAGTAGTTATATTCTTGTACATAGGGGCAGTATTATAGTAGTTATATTCTTGTACATAGGGGCAGTATTATAGTAGTTATATTCTTGTACATAGGGGCAGTATTATAGTAGTTATATTCTTGTACATAGGGGCAATATTATAGTAGTTATATTCTTGTACATAGGGGCAGTATTATAGTAGTTATATTCTTGTACATAGGGGCAGTATTATAGTAGTTATATTCTTGTACATAGGGTCAGTATTATAGTAGTTATATTCTTGTACATAGGGGCAGTATTATAGTAGTTCCAGTGCCTACAAGTAGTCTTCAACCCCCTGCAGATTTAGCAGGTTTGATAAGATGCAAATAAGTTAGAGCCTGCAAACTTCAAACAAGAGCAGGATTTATTAACAGATGCATAAATCTTACAAACCAACAAGTTATGTTGCTCAGTTAAATTTTAATACATTTTCAACATAAAAGTGTGGGTCAATTATTATTCAACCCCTAGGTTTAATATTTTGTGGAATAACCCTTGTTTGCAATTACAGCTAATAATCGTCTTTTATAAGACCTGATCAGGCCGGCACAGGTCTCTGGAGTTATCTTGGCCCACTCCTCCATGCAGATCTTCTCCAAGTTATCTAGGTTCTTTGGGTGTCTCATGTGGACTTTAATATTGAGCTCCTTCCACAAGTTTTCAATTGGGTTAAGGTCAGGAGACTGACTAGGCCACTGCAACACCTTGATTTTTTTCCCTCTTGAACCAGGCCTTGGTTTTCTTGGCTGTGTGCTTTGGGTCGTTGTCTTGTTGGAAGATGAAATGATGACCCATCTTAAGATCCTTGATGGAGGAGCGGAGGTTCTTGGCCAAAATCTCCAGGTAGGCCGTGCTATCCATCTTCCCATGGATGCGGACCAGATGGCCAGGCCCCTTGGCTGAGAAACAGCCCCACAGCATGATGCTGCCACCACCATGCTTGACTGTAGGGATGGTATTCTTGGGGTCGTATGCAGTGCCATCCAGTCTCCAAACGTCACGTGTGTGGTTGGCACCAAAGATCTCGATCTTGGTCTCATCAGACCAGAGAACCTTGAACCAGTCTGTCTCAGAGTCCTCCAAGTGATCATGAGCAAACTGTAGACGAGCCTTGACATGACGCTTTGCAAGTAGAGGTACCTTACGGGCTCGTCTGGAACGGAGACCATTGCGGTGGAGTACGTTACTTATGGTATTGACTGAAACCAATGTCCCCACTGCCATGAGATCTTCCCGGAGCTCCTTCCTTGTTGTCCTTGGGTTAGCCTTGACTCTTCGGACAAGCCTGGCCTCGGCACGGGTGGAAACTTTCAAAGGCTGTCCAGGCCGTGGAAGGCTAACAGTAGTTCCATAAGCCTTCCACTTCCGGATGATGCTCCCAACAGTGGAGACAGGTAGGCCCAACTCCTTGGAAAGGGTTTTGTACCCCTTGCCAGCCTTGTGACCCTCCACGATCTTGTCTCTGATGGCCTTGGAATGCTCCTTTGTCTTTCCCATGTTGACCAAGTATGAGTGCTGTTCACAAGTTTGGGGAGGGTCTTAATTAGTCAGAAAAGGCTGGAAAAGAGATAATTAATCCAAACATGTGAAGCTCATTGTTCTTTGTGCCTGAAATACTTCTTAATACTTTAGGGGAACCAAACAGAATTCTGGTGGATTGAGGGGTTGAATAATAAATGACCCTCTGAATAAACTTTTCACAATTTAAAAAAAAAAAGAAATAACATTCTTTTTTGCTGCATTTCACACTTCCAGGCTGATCTACAGTCCAAATGTCACAATGCCGAGTTATTCCGAATGTGTAAACCTGCTAAATCTGCAGGGGGTTGAATACTACTTGTAGGCACTGTATATTCTTGTATATAGGAGCAGTATTATAGTAGTTATATTCTTGTACATAGGGGCAGTATTATAGTAGATATATTCTTGTACATAGGGGCAGTATTATAGTAGTTATATTCTTGTACATAGGGGGCAGTATTATAGTAGTTATATTCTTGTACATAGGGGCAGTATTATAATAGTTATATTCTTGTACATAGGGGCAGTATTATAGTAGTTATATTCTTGTATATAGGAGCAGTATTATAGTAGTTATATTCTTGTACATAGGGGCAGTATTATAGTAGTTATATTCTTGTACATAGGGGGCAGTATTATAGTAGTTATATTCTTGTACATAGGGGCAGTATTATAGTAGTTATATTCTTGTATATAGGAGCAGTATTATAGTAGTTATATTCTTGTACATAGGGACAGTATTATAGTAGTTATATTCTTGTACATAGGGGCAGTATTATAGTAGTTATATTCTTGTACATAGGGGCAGTATTATAGTAGTTATATTCTTGTACATAGGGGCAGTATTATAGTAGTTATATTCTTGTACAAAGGGGGCAGTATTATAGTAGTTAGGGGCAGTATTATAGTAGTTATATTTTTGTACATAGGGGGCAGTATTATAGTAGTTACTGTATATTCTTGTACATAGGGGCAGTATTATAGCAGTTATATTCTTGTACATAGGGGGCAGTATTATAGTAGTTATATTCTTGTACATAGGAGGCAGTATTATAGTAGTTATATTCTTGTACATAGGGGGCAGTATTATAGTAGTTATATTCTTGTACATAGGGGGCAGTATTATAGTAGTTATATTCTTGTACATAGGGGCAGTATTATAGCAGTTATATTCTTGTATATAGGGGGCAGTATTATAGTAGTTATATTCTTGTACATAGGAGCAGTATTATAGTAGTTATATTCTTGTACATAGGGAGCAGTGTTATAGTAGTTATATTCTTGTATATAGGGGGCAGTATTATAGTAGTTATATTCTTGTACATAGGAGCAGTATTATAGTAGTTATATTCTTGTACATAGGGAGCAGTGTTATAGTAGTTATATTCTTGTATATAGGGGGCAGTATTATAGTAGTTATATTCTTGTATATAGGGGGCAGTATTATAGTAGTTATATTCTTGTACATAGGGGCAGTATTATAGCAGTTATATTCTTGTATATAGGGAGCAGTATTATAGTAGTTATATTCTTGTACATAGGGGAAGTATTATAGTAGTTATATTCTTGTACATAGGGGCAGTATTATAGCAGTTATATTCATATTCTTGTATATAGGGGGCAGTATTATAGTAGTTCTATTCTTGTATATAGGGAGCAGTATTATAGTAGTTATATTCTTGTACATAGGGGCAGTATTATAGTAGTTATATTCTTGTACATAGGGGCAGTATTATAGCAGTTATATTCTTGTATATAGGGAGCAGTATTATAGTAGTTATATTCTTGTACATAGGGGAAGTATTATAGTAGTTATATTCTTGTACATAGGGGGCAGTATTATAGTAGTTATATTCTTGTACATAGGAGGCAGTATTATAGTAGTTATATTCTTGTACATAGGGGCAGTATTATAGCAGTTATATTCTTGTATATAGGGGGCAGTATTATAGTAGTTATATTCTTGTACATAGGAGCAGTATTATAGTAGTTATATTCTTGTACATAGGGAGCAGTGTTATAGTAGTTATATTCTTGTATATAGGGGGCAGTATTATAGTAGTTATATTCTTGTACATAGGGGCAGTATTATAGCAGTTATATTCTTGTATATAGGGAGCAGTATTATAGTAGTTATATTTCTTGTACATAGGGGAAGTATTATAGTAGTTATATTCTTGTACATAGGGGCAGTATTATAGCAGTTATATTCTTGTATATAGGGGGCAGTATTATAGTAGTTCTATTCTTGTATATAGGGAGCAGTATTATAGTAGTTATATTCTTGTACATAGGGGCAGTATTATAGTAGTTATATTCTTGTACATAGGGGCAGTATTATAGCAGTTATATTCTTGTATATAGGGAGCAGTATTATAGTAGTTATATTCTTGTACATAGGGGAAGTATTATAGTAGTTATATTCTTGTACATAGGGGGCAGTATTATAGTAGTTATATTCTTGTACATAGGAGGCAGTATTATAGTAGTTATATTCTTGTACATAGGGGCAGTATTATAGTAGTTATATTCTTGTATATAGGGGGCAGTATTATAGTAGTTATATTCTTGTACATAGGGGGCAGTATTATAGTAGTTATATTCTTGTACATAGGGGCAGTATTATAGTAGTTATATTCTTGTATATAGGGGGCAGTATTATAGTAGTTATATTCTTGTACATAGGGGGCAGTATTATAGTAGTTATATTCTTGTACATAGGGGCAGTATTATAGTAGTTATATTCTTGTATATAGGGGCAGTATTATAGTAGTTATATTCTTGTACATAGGGGGCAGTATTATAGTAGTTATATTCTTGGACATAGGGGCAGTATTATAGTAGTTATATTCTTGTATATAGGGGGCAGTATTATAGTAGTTATATTCTTGTACATAGGGGGGCAGTATTATAGTAGTTATATTCTTGTACATAGGGGGCAGTATTATAGTAGTTATATTCTTGTACATAGGGGGCAGTATATAGTAGTTATATTCTTGTACATAGGGGCAGTATTATAGTAGTTATATTCTTGTACATAGGGGGCAGTATTATAGTAGTTATATTCTTGTACATAGGGGCAGTATTATAGTAGTTATATTCTTGTATATAGGGGCAGTATTATAGTAGTTATATTCTTGTACATAGGGGGCAGTATTATAGTAGTTATATTCTTGTACATAGGGGCAGTATTATAGTAGTTATATTCTTGTATATAGGGGCAGTATTATAGTAGTTATATTCTTGTACATAGGGGGCAGTATTATAGAAGTTATATTCTTGTATATAGGGGGCAGTATTATAGTAGTTATATTCTTGTACATAGGGGGCAGTATTATATTAGTTATATTCTTGTACATAGGGGGCAGTATTATAGTAGTTATATTCTTGTACATAGGGGCAGTATTATAGTAGTTATATTCTTGTACATAGGGGGCAGTATTATAGTAGTTATATTCTTGTACATAGGGGCAGTATTATAGTAGTTATATTCTTGTACATAGGGGGCAGTATTATAGTAGTTATATTCTTGTACATAGGAGCAGTATTATAGTAGTTATATTCTTGTACATAGGGGCAGTATTATAGTAGTTATATTCTTGTACATAGGTGCAGTATTATAGTAGTTATATTCTTGTACATA